>NW_027506868.1:10000-310000 GCF_052324685.1 Brachyhypopomus gauderio
CCCTCATGAATGTAAATAAAACCTTTGTTTTTGTCCCTCAGCGTTGTTTTACGTTCATGGACCGCGGTTTCGTCTTCAAGCAGATCAACAACTACATCAACTGTTTCATGCCTGGAGACACAAAGGTGATCCGTTCCTACACGACTCCCCCGAATACACTTTGTCCCCTGTGTCCTCCTCTGTCCCCAGTGTCCTCCTCTGTCCCCAGTGTCCTCCTTCACACACATGTCCCTCCTGTTGTCCACAGACGCTGTACGAGTTTAAGTTTGAGTTCTTGCGGGTGGTGTGTAATCATGAGCACTACATCCCTCTCAATCTGCCCATGCCTTTTGGAAAGGGACGAATACAGAGGTTCCAAGGTCAGAGGAGACATGGTTGCACCTACTTACCACTAACATCTTCAGACTGTTCAAAGCTTGAATTATGACCATAATAACCAAAGAAAATCAGTTTGTCTACTGATTTACACTTAATGGTTAAACTTGTTTAACGTCTGTAAATATGTTTGCATCTGTATATATGAGATCCTAATGTGGAGTAGTTAGAATTAATACCAAACTCAAACTTGGAGTCTAACTGAGCTAAAGTTTTCTTTGTTGCATAATTATGTTAGTGTGTGCGTGCGTGTGTGCGTGCGTGTGTGCGTGCGTGTGTGCGTGCGTGCGTGCGTGTGTGTGTGTGTGTGTGTGTGTGTGTGTGTGTGTGTGTTGCACTCTCCTGTGTGTGTTGTGCTGTGCAGCAGTTCTTTGCTCCAGTATGGAGTCTGCTGTAGGTACGTGAGGCGTGCCACCTACCTGATTTAATCCATAACCAATCACTTACGGATCAATACTTTCCTCCTGAAATCAGTGTGGAATGATCAAAAATCTCTGTTTCAAGTTTTTGACAAGTTTTATTTATTTATTTTATTTCCAGTTATACTATTTCACTGGTGTTGGAGTAGTTGTGTGGTGTTCTGAGTATGTTCTGTAGTGGTTATTATAATCATAATCATTAGTAATTAGTTCATGCTTCCTGTTTACTTTAGTATTATTACGGCTATTGGTAGAATTTGAGCTCTAGAGAATTATAGAGAATTATTGTTGAATTAACATTATTCAACAATATTAGCTAAAAATGCTAATTATCATTTATATCAAAGAATATTGACAATAATCATCAGTGTTTTTAAAAGATATGGGGACTTTTTGCACATTCATCTTTGTTATTCTTGTTGAATCATTATCAGATTTGAGTTCTTCATGTGCTGTGTAAGACATAATGATTCACTTTCCAGCTGTGTTGTCCTCCACCAAGAAAAACCTATTTTGCATTGTATTATACTTTATCATTACTGTATTTTTCCCCAGTGACCGCATTCTCTCTCTCTCTCTCTCTCTCTCTCTCTCTCTCTCTCTCTCTCTCTCTCTCTCTCTCTCTCTCTCTCTCTCTCTCTCTCTCTCTCTCTCCCTCCCTCCCTCCCTCCCTCCTGATTGCTCCCTTTGGTACAGATTTACAGTTGGACTACTCTCTAACGGATGACTTCTGTAAGAACCACTTCCTGGCTGGGCTGCTGTTGAGAGAAGTGGGCGGGGCCATGCAGGAGTTTCGGGACATGAGGCAGATAGCGATCCAGGTGCTGAAGAACCTCATGATCAAACACACTTTTGATGACCGCTACACGTCCAAGGTGAGTCTGCGTCAGGTGGGACAGGTGTGATATCGTTCTCATTCATACTGGGCATGTATTGTACTCGAATGGGTTTTATAGAGTGTAAACTGCAGCCTCCGTTTGCATCTAGGTGTGTATGTTGAATGAGTAATAATGTGTTTCAGAGCCAGCAGGCCCGGATGGCCACTCTGTACCTGCCTCTCTTTGGGCTACTTCAAGAGAACGTCCACAGACTCAACATTAAAGATGTCTCCCCCTTCCCCAACAGCCTCCCCAACAACCTCTCCAACAGCGTAAGCCTGACACCTAGAGGCCACATACTGTAATTACAGCTGGAGGAATCTATAGCTATCTCTCTTTCTTTCTCTCTCGCTCTGTCTCTCCCTCCCTCTCTCTCTCTGTCTCTCCCTCTCTCTCTCTCTCTCTCTCTCTCTCTCTGTCTCTCTCTCTCTCTTCTGTTGGGCTGAGGTTTGAGGGATGGTATCTTGTGCATTGCAGAATGGACGTGATGAACATCTCATGGCCACTCTGATAACACCTCCTAAAGCAGGCAGCCACGTGGAGAGTGCTCTACATAAGGATGTGTTTGGGGTCATCTCGGGAACAGGTGAGAGAGGATGACCCCAGTCCCACTGGACCTGTTAAGATGTAACATTACATATTATTATGTAACATTACAACATTACTATATTATAATCACACCATAGCAATCTGACAATAATAACTAATCAAATCAAGTCCTCACATTTTAAAAAGTTTTAAATAAAATGGCATTGCTACCTGTAGGACTTTTCAAATGTGACGGTTTATAATGAATAATAAAAAATATCTTTCTGTGTCCCAGCATCTCCACATGCATCTTCCACTCCGAATGTCAGCTCTGTACGGCATGCCGAATCACGGGGCTCTCTCATCAGCACCGACTCCAGCAACAGCCTACCAGAGCGCAGCAATGACAAGCTCCACCCCCTTGACAAGGTACTGACAAGGCAAATGCCTATTGCTGATAGGTCGGACATGTGTTTTCTAGCAGTGACCACAGGTATTCACCTGACAATGTTATCTGACCCATCTGATAGTGTACCGACTTGCTGAGACTACATTACCCAGTATCACATTACTGTATCTCCCTGGTGGTCATGCTTTTAAGTGCACTGGGTTTAATCTGATGCCTCGTCTTTTATGGCTGTGTGGTGTGCTAACCTGTGAGTGTATGTGTATGCACATAGGGTGTGTGTGTGTGTGTGTGTGTGTGTGGTGATATGGCTGTGTAACAGGTGCTAAAAAGGTAACAGATGTATGTTTATGTATGCTTTGCTAATCTGTGTGTGTGTACAGTGCTAACTAGTGTGTGGTTTGAGTGTATGTGTGCGTGCGTACGTGTGTGTGTGTTGCTAACGTACGTGTGTGTGTGTGTGTGTGTGTGTGTGTGTGTGTGTGTGTGTGTGTGTGTGTGATGCTGACCCATTGCTGTTCTCGGGGTCATCAGTGTGAGCTCCTTGCCCGCCGTCACTCGGCCAGTGGGCCACGTGTGCTGGGTGAGGTGGTGGAGGTGACACTCCCGCCCAAGCGCCACACGCTGGACTTCTCTCTGCTCTCCAGCGCCACCTTCAGCCAGAGGGGCCCCCAAACAAGCTGCCCCGCACAAGTACCACACTAACGCTCCTAGAGGCTCTGAGCTCCCCAGCCCAGAGTGTGTGTGTGTGTGTGTGTGTGTGTGTGCTGTTACAGTTAACCCCCCCTCCCCCCCACACTGGGGGCTCTTTGGGTTACATTGGGGGTGGGGGGGTCGCTGTACTCTTTTCAAAGTCCCAGCATGCCCTTGGTTGGAGTTGACTTTTGTTTTTCTGATTATCTGATTTTCCATGAAGACATTTGTGAGTAAAAGCAGCTAAATATTAAAGGACAAAACTGGATTCTGTGGGTTTTCTATAACCAAACCCACAGGGTACAGAGTCCTGCCTGATCAGGACACACAGTTCTGCCTGATCAGGACACACAGTCCTGCCTGATCGGGACACGCAGTCCTGCCTGATCGGGACACGCAGTCCTGCCTGATCGGGACACGCAGTCCTGCCTGATCGGGACACGCAGTCCTGCCTGATCGGGACACGCAGTCCTGCCTGATCGGGACACACAGTCCTGTTTGATCGGGACACACAGTCCAGCCTGAACGGGACACGCGGTTTCCACCGCCCTGATTTATGCTGATGAACCTGGACACAAATCAGGCTTGTCTGAAAAACCGCATTCCCCATCGACATCTAGCATGAAGCGTTTCTTCTCATCTAACAGTAAACAAGGACAAACGTGCAGTGAATGTGTTTGTGTCTGACTCTCTCTCTCTCTCCCTTTTCCTCTCCCTCTCCCTCTCTGTCAGAGCCAAACCCCTGCAGCTCTGGGTGGGTCCCTCCTGCGATGTGATAAACTAGAGCAGACTGAGGTGAAGAGCCTCTTAATGTGTTTTCTACATGTTCTCAAGAGCATGTCTGAAGGTACACACACCTGCCAATCAATTCTTCTTTTAAATGATTGACCACGTTTGACTGCATTCACAGTCATGTATATTCATATACATATTCATAAGACAAGAGTGTTGCTTTATATAGAGAACTCTCTGCAGTCAACAATCGTAAGGAACAAATGCCTCTCTGAATATAAAATGTCTTCTTACTCAGATGCCCTCTTCACCTACTGGAATAAGGCTTCACCTGGAGATCTGATGGATTTTTTCACTCTGCTAGAGTAAGTACATCAGATGAAGAAGATCTTCATCTCAGCGCCATGTTTCTGATCGTATTTTAAAAGACGTCTTTGGTCTTTCTCCAGGCTGTGCCTCCACCAGTTCAGATACATGGGGAAAAGGCACATTGCCAGGTAATGTCTTTGGCTATGGTGATGTCTTTTGTTTTGTCCTTAAAAATGTTGTTGTTGATCCAAAGCACATCTATCAATAATCCAGACACCACATTGCAAATGTAGTCAGTTATTTCAAGTTCAAATGTATGTTCTTCTAAATCTCTCCCGACCATCTCTCCTGCACTGTCGAATGTTGTCAAACAGTGTAACACACGGATACAAATCTGCATACACACATAACATCTATTCTCTCTGTGATTGGACCTGGGTTGGGTGTTGTCTTTAACTATTCACAATTTGTCTTTTTTGTTCACATCCACACTGTGAGACCCTCACACACACTCACACACAAACACGCGTGCGCGAGGCTCCCGCTTACTGGGGTAAGACTGGACACACCTGTCTAATTGCACTCCTGCATGTGCTTGTCTGTCTGTCTGCATGGTTACCTCGCCTCACCTGCACGAGCGGAACCGTCTCTGTCTCAGTCCCTTATTCTGGGCCTGTCCTGATACTGTTGGCTCAGTGGGCGTGGCCAAACTACTGTATGCTCACCCATAGCAACACATGGTTAGAAAACAGAACACCACAGTCAGTCATGTTGTAGATTTAAGAACATGTTAGGAATGGAGCACGATCATGCCACATTTTGACAGAGAATAGATGAAAAAAGTCCCGTAACGTGTGTGTGTGTGTGTGTTTGTGTGAGTGTGCGTGCATGTGTGTGTGTGTGTGTGTGTGTGTGTGTGTGAGTGTGCGTGCATGTGTGTGTGTGTGTGAGTGGGTCCAATGTTAACGCTCACTGTGGAACCCCCGTAGGAGCCAGGAGGCGGGGCCTGTCGCCCACGAGCGTAAGTCTCAGACTCTGCCCGTGTCCCGTAGCCGCGCGGGGGCGATGCACGCCCGCTTACAGCAGCTCAGCAGCCTGGACAACTCCTACACGTTCAGCCACAGTGAGTCCCACCCAGCAGTGCGGTCTGCACATTATCTGTCGGAAACATCATCATCATCATCATCACCACCATGGTGTCAATATCTCCTGGCCCGCTGCTCTGCTTCTCTTGAAGGACGTTTTCTGGAGGCTGAAGCCCTCAGGGTTTCCCTAGTGAAGCACTACTCTATCTATTGAAGACAGTCTTTCTGTTGCTCATATTGAAGCCAGTCTTTCTGTTTCTGGTATTGAAGCCAGTCTCTCTGTTTCTTATATAGAAGCCAGTATTTCTGTTTCTGGTATTGAAGCCAGTCTCTCTGTTTCTGGTATTGGAGTCAGTCTGTTCCTCATATTGAAGCCAGTCTCTCTCTTTCTCTCTCAGTCTCTGTTTCCAGTGTCAGAAAGATTACCAGTATACTTGGTGTTTCTGTAGGTCATGGTAAGAACTGATCAGTCTGACAGGTAGCCAACCGCCATCGACTCAGTAACCCTCTCAACGACCACCATGAAAACGCTCTTCATCATAACCTCATCAGTACATCAGTGGGCCTAACACATCAGGCATAATGGTTTACAAAGGATGATGGACACTGCTGCTAGTGCCTGTTCTTTGTTATAGGTAGAGTAACTTAATAAAGGAGCATTGGTCACAGGAATGGCCATTATCTGGTACTGAGCTTGTATAGTTGTCAATCCATCCATCCATCCATCCATCCATCCATCCATCCATCTATCCCTGCACTCCTTTCTTTCTGTCCCTCAATTCTTGTTTTCTTTCCATAAAAGAAAACATTATCACACTGCATTTTAATAGTTCTAATATAGAGAAGTCACTGTATTTTAATTGAGTGTCTGCGTGTGTGTGTGTGTCTGTGTGTGTAGCGTATTGCCATTCTGACGCGGACGTGTTGAACCAGTCGCTGCTGGAGGCCAACATTGCTACCGAGGTGTGTCTGACAGTGCTGGATACCTTGAGCATCTTTACCATGGGCTTTAAGGTATGACATCATCATACAGGTCTGCAATACCTCACTGTACTAACACGTGGACTTTAAGGTATGACATCATCATACAGGTCAGCTGTACCTCACTGTACTAACACACACTTTAACTGTTCTCTCTGTGTTATGGTCTCTTATCAATCTGATGTCGAACTCCCTCTTGTGTTCTTGAGTTCTGAGTAATATTATATATACTTATGTAAAAGTGCTGCATCATTTCAGCCTTTCATAGCAGTTTTTATACTATGAATTGGATTAGAAATATCATTTATTTTGCTGCATACATCAGTCATTCTGTATGATTTTATCACATTGTGTTACATTGAATGAAGCCCAACATGAAATACCTGCCTTAGAAGTCAAAATTGTATTACATTATGGAAGAGTTCACCACTAACATAACCCGAGTCATTGAATACAGCCAATTGAATACAACTGTTGTAAAGCCCTCAAATACAGGGATTATACATCCATTCCACTCGTTTTCTCATGCTCTCTCGCACTCACACACACTCTCTTTCTCTCTCCCTCTCTTTCTCTTTCACTCCCACTCACACATACACTCTCTCACACCCTCTCTCCCCCTGCTGCCTCGTTGCCTCCTCATCTCTCTCTCACACACACACACACACACACACACACTCCCCCTCTCTTCCCACCCTGCTCTCTAACTCTCTCTTCCTCATTCTCAGACCCAGCTGAGCTTAGATCACGGCCACAACCCCCTGATGAAGAAAGTGTTTGCGGTCCATCTGGGCTTCCTGCAGATTAACCAGTCTGAGACGGCCCTTAAGCAGGTCTTCATGTTCCTGCGCACCTTTATCTACAAAGTAAGCGTTATGGCAGCTCACTGGAGGTCCTAGCTTAAGCTTGTCTGGTATGCAGTTTTGACGTCTCACCAGCCAGTTCTGCTGTACTAGGTCTTTTGCCTCCAGACAGCCACAATTCTTGTACTCTCACTTCCCCTGTTGTTTCTGCTCATCATCTAAAAGGGCAGTCATGGCCTAATGGTCAGGGAACTGGTCTTGTGACCAGAGGGTCGTGGGTTCGATCCCCAGACCTGAGTCCATGACTGAGATGCCCCAGAGCAAGGCCCTTAACCCTCAATTGCTCACTTGTATAAAAATGAGATTTAAAAAATGTAAGTCGCTCTGGATAAGGGCGTCTGCCAAATGCCATAAATGTAAATGTAAATCTAAACCTACAGAACTCAATCAGGTAGTCAAAGAAAAATTACACTGATTTGTGTGATTTGTTTTACACTGGTGTCTAAAATGTCCAAAAAATTAAATCATTATTGGCTTTTAAATCACAAGCTGTGTTAGACAAAGATGTTTATTTGCTTTTTTATGGGTGTGTGTGTGTGTTTGTGTCTGGTTGTGTGTGTGTATGTGTGCGTGCTCGCCTAGTTCCCTTGCACGTTTTTCGAGGGCCGTGCAGATATGTGCGCGTCCTTCTGCTACGAGATCCTGAAGTGCTGTAACTCCAAGCTGAGCTCCATCCGCAGCGATGCCGCCCACCTGCTCTACTTCCTCATGAAGAGCAACTTTGACTACACGGGCAGGAAGTCCTTTGTCCGCACGCACCTCCAGGTCCTCTACCTCAAGACCCCCGCTGCTGCTGACCAGACCCCAGTGGCCTGTCGGTGTCCGTGTGAACATTTGGTGTTCTTTGGAGTTGTGACGCTCTCGACTCGTGTGCCCTCAGGTGGTGATAGCCGTCAGTCAGCTGATTGCCGATGTCATTGGCATCGGTGGCATGAGGTTTCAGCAGTCTCTCTCCATCATCAACAACTGTGCCAACAGCGACAAGACCATTAAGGTCAGTGAGCGAATTCACTTTACGTACATATCGCTTCCCCGAGCTGTTGTCGTCCCTCGTAGCCCATGTTATTGGCTGTATGGACGAAAGGTGTTTTTAGATGGTGTCCTGATGTCCTCCTCGGCTCCCCACAGAACACGGCGTTCCCGTCGGACGTGAAGGACCTGACCAAACGCATCCGCACCGTCCTGATGGCCACTGCTCAGATGAAGGAGCACGAGCGTGATCCCGAGATGTTGGTGGACCTGCAGTACAGCCTGGCCAAGTCGTACGCCAGCACCCCGGAGCTGCGCAAGACCTGGTTGGACAGCATGGCCCGCATCCACGTCAAGAACGGCGACCTGTCCGAGGTGCGAGGACACGCCCCCACCAACGCATATGCACTCGCGCCAAGCTCCGCCTCCTGTTTAACCCCTGCACATGACCTTCCCACAGGCAGCCATGTGCTACGTACACGTCGCCGCCCTGGTGGCCGAGTACCTGCGGAGGAAAGGTGAGCACCACCGCCACTACCGCCAATGACCACCGGGAGGCGCCTAAGATTCACTGCAGAACAAGACGAGGGCCTCGCTGTCTTAATGGTTCCCGTTTCTGACCCGTTGTTCATTGCGATTGGCGCAGGTATGTTTAAACAGGGCTGCTCGGCGTTCCGTGTGGTCACCCCAAACATCGACGAGGAGGCGTCTATGATGGAGGACGTGGGCATGCAAGACGTGCACTTCAACGAGGTGTGGACCTGTCGACCGCTGCTGCCAGATCCCGCCATCGTTAAAGCACTATGTTGGAGTGCCACTCTCACATTACTACCTGTATTCAATACATTCGTCTTAAGCTTAGACATTAGACGTTAGACAGGATGATGAAGGCAGACAGTGGAACAGCACTTGAGAAACTTGGAATCAATATTGTGCACGTGTGTGCTTATCTGTAAGGCTTATCACCAGACTCGCAGATACGAAATCACAGTGCTGCACTTTTAGGGCTGATAAAGCCAGTATCTTATATTGGATCTCTCTTGTTATTGGAGTGACAGAAAAAAAAAGCACAGAAAAGCTGCTTTTTATAAAATCACCTTTTAAAGCATGCCTTTCCTCTATTCGTACATTACTACAATAAACAGGTTTATCTACATGTAATAGTAATGCAGATACAAATGTTCTATTGAGATAAATGGATCCGAGTTTACATATATAGTATGAGTTTATATTCAGTATAATAAAAAGATTCATAACGATGCATTCGGCGCACTTTGGAATCGCAACTTCCTGTGGAAGCTGTCGTGTATGTTCGTGTGTGTGTGGGTGTTCTCATGGGCCGTGTGTGTGTGTGTGTGTGTGTGTGTGTGTGTGTGGTAGGATGTCCTGATGGAGTTGCTAGAGGAGTGTGCTGACGGACTCTGGAAAGCAGAACGATATGAGCTCATCTCGGACATCTACAAGCTCATCATTCCCATCTATGAGAAGAGACGAGACTTTGAGGTACAATCACAGCTGTCACAATAATATTTCATCAGTCATTGCATTATGTAAATCACTTCTTTACAGTCAATTCCCCCATAATCAAACCAGCAGAAACTGCCAGCAGTTAAGACCATAGAAGACTTATTTCTTGTTGGGGTTTTATTTTTGACTTGCCAAGGGAGAGACGGTGAGGTGAAGGTCAGTAATAGCTCCGCTGGTTTGCTAGTGTATCCTGTTTGCAGTAGCTTGTTGGCGAATCACACAAAAGAGGAAATATTTGAAGGTGACGTATGTCTCCTGGAGATATTTTTGCTGCATCACCCACTCCTGCTCGGAGGAGGTGGGCAGGCTTCACAGTAGTCCTAAAGGGTCAGTAGAAGAATGTGGAATTGGAGACAACTACAGTACACTGGGAGAAAAAACATTGATGTACAGTAAGATGAACTGTGACGGCCCAATGGTCTCCTTAATGTTGAGTTGAGGAGAAAGGGAGGCATGTGGACATGTTGCAGTGGTGTTTATGACCTGGTTTGATATTTTGGCAGAAACTGGCTCACCTGTATGAGACGCTACACCGTGCCTACAGCAAGGTGGCAGAGGTGATGCACACAGGCAAGAGGCTCCTGGGAACCTACTTCAGAGTGGCCTTCTTTGGACAGGTAAGGGTCACATGGGTCAGGTACCTGGACAACTGGCCAATTTAATGTTACCGTACAGGCCAATGCATGTAGGTTTATTGAATGTGACTTTACTGTGTCCTCGGCCTCACAAGTATATATTCCACAGCTATCAAAAAATAAGCCAAGCCTCTTCAAATATATGACGAATGCATAAGATGCAGAAGGCGAATTTGGAAGTCGGACTTTATTGGCATGTCATTGTAAATGTCGGTTTGCCCCTCGGTCCTACTTATCTAGTCATTAATGATGTCATCTTTCTCTGCATGTGTCCTGTGTAAAGGCAGCGGTAAGTCCTCTTCCACACTGGCTGGTGTCTCTAACTCTTACACTACTCATGCCTGGCACTTCTGCCAATCTGTCATGGTCCTGTCAGGTTTCTTGCTTTGAGAGGAAAGACCATGGGTCAGAGACAAAATCAAAGACAAGCTGCAAGTCTGTGAAACTCGGAGGCCATTCTGACCTCTTTTAAATTACATTAGATTGCCTATAACTGGGGCCATGGCACACTCTCATTGGAAGAACGTGCTTCTGTCTTCCCCTTTCTTTCTTTCTTTCTTTCTTTCTTTCTTTCTTTCTCTTTCCTTCTTTCTTTCTTTCTTTCTTTCTTTCTCTTTGCTTCTTTCTTTCTTTCTCTTTCCTTCTTTCTTTCTTTTTCTTTCTTTCTTTCTCTTTCCTTCTTTCTTTCTTTCTTTTTCTTTCTTTCTTTCTTTCTTTCTTAACTGAAGGGCATTACCTTCAGTTTGAAGATCAGCTTCTCCATGTCCAGTGGCCTCTAGTGTAGCTCACTGCTCCATCATCCTTGCACGGCAAAGTTAACACCATGTCAGCTTTTCTGTACTCACACATCAGCCACTTTGAGGGTGTATGTGTGTCCGCCCGTTTCTTGGATCTCTGTGACTTCAGTCTGCAAAGTACGAGTTCCAGTTGTGTTTGGTGACGACATTCGGTCGATTTAGTGGTGGAATAGCAGATGGGAGGAAAGCACTAATCGTCTTAGACGTATGGTGTGCTGGTTTTGGTTTGGTTGTGACTATGCTTTCCAGTCTTCCCATTTTGATGTTCTCCTCCGTAACATCCGCTGAACTAAACGTTTTCGTGAATGTGGTGTAGTGTCAGTAGCTCGGCAGTGGTATCTAGCTTTGTGTCATCACTTTGTGGTGTGCCGGTTTCCCCCTGTTTTTAACATAGGAAGTAAATGAATAAAAGCCAAGATATTTGCACGAATATGGCTGGTAATCCAGTGGTCTGGCTTTTTCTGGTGGAAGAGGAGTTTCTGTAACTTCTTAAAGGTTTGATTTTGTTGGCTTTTTATTGTTCTCAGGGATTCTTTGAGGATGAGGATGGAAAAGAGTACATCTACAAAGAGCCCAAATTCACCCCTCTGTCTGAGATCTCCCAGAGACTCCTAAAACTCTACTCTGACAAATTTGGAGCTGAGAACGTCAAGATGATCCAGGACTCCGGCAGGGTGAGGGGCTGTTTCTGACTGGTGAAGGCCGAGGCTGAAACCCATGCGTGCGGGGCTGTTTCATGTTCATCCTCCCTTTGCTGTCTGTCTGGAGCAGATCAATCCCAAAGACCTGGACTCCAAGTACGCGTACATCCAGGTGACTCACGTCACGCCGTACCTGGAAGAGAAGGAGCTGGCGGAGAGGAAGACCGAGTTCGAGAGGAGTCATAACATTCGGAGATTCGTCTTTGAGATGCCCTTCACCGTGTCGGGGAGGAAGCAGGGTGGCATCGAGGAGCAGTGCAAACGCAGGACCATCCTCACCAGTATGTGGCCTTCACCACCGCACTGTGTGCAGCTTTCTTGTAGTCGGGGCTGCCAACAGGTTTTTAGCTTAGCACACCAAGTAGCACTGAATGTGATAAGCTGAGAGTTGTACAGGAAGATACAGACATGTGAGTTGCAAATCAGTTTAGGAGTGTATCCCGTTTATTCATGGTTACAGAATCAGAAATTGATGAATTTCACATTTTTGTGGGATGCACGAGCTTGTACACGTTTGCAATTTCAGTAAATCTGCTGGGTTCCTATTGGCCAATTCAAACATCCTCCCAGGTCAGCTCTGGTCTGACAGCTCCACTTTGGACAGACCTGCTCTACCACAAAGCTTCACTCCTCTGGAGGATTTATCTCTACCACAGCGTTAACAGTCTGAGAGAAAACAATGCCAAATATACATAACAGGACAAATTCTAGATGCATATTACCCTGTGAAAAAGATCCGATTCCTCTATTTATGTGTAAATACATGTTAGAATATCTATGAACTATATTTGCAAATGTGAGGCGTGTATTATGAATGGAGAGTAGACTCTTTAAAGGTAAGAACTAGATACAAAGATAAGCAGACAATTAATTATTACACCTGCTGAAATATTGATCCCATTGTAATTCCTCAAAGAAGAGATTAAAATCTGAGTGTGTCAGCTGAACAACACGGCTGAAGGAGGCTCTCCATCAATTATGTTTTATAGTTATATTACTTTACCAGACCGCAAAGTCCAGCTGTTATCTGATGAAGGGTGATAATGGTGAGCTAGCTCACACTTGACTATTTTCCTCTTATTAGGTGAACTTTGCTGAATGCCTGGGTTTTTCAAACCGGTTAACATGGTATTTGAAGTTAATAAATTAAGGTATCTGGTCAGGAAGTGAAACGCTTGCACGACGCCAGCGACCAAACGTGCTGTACGTGCCCTTGCTTTGTTGTCTCACGTGACCGCACGCTCCCCTGCTAGCCACACACTGCTTCCCCTACGTGAAGAAGCGCATCGCCGTGATGTACCAGCACCACACCGACCTGAACCCCATCGAGGTGGCCATCGACGAGATGAGCAAGAAAGTGGGCGAGCTGCGTCAGCTGTGCGCCTGCAGCGACGTGGACATGATCAAATTGCAGCTCAAACTGCAGGGCAGCATCAGCGTGCAGGTACGGCGCCGAGCACCAGGGCGTACTGGTGCAGGGGTGACCGGCTTGGGTCCAGGACGCCAGAGTCTGACACTATTCTAAAACACCTGCTAAATCTTTTGATTAATTGACAACATTCGCAGTCTGCGTGCAGGTTCTTAGAGGCCTTTTTTGTAGATTTCATCCTTTTGCAATATCAGCATTCAAAGAGTTAGTATTGCAAAGGCCACTCACAAACATAATCACAACCAAACTGTTAAGTAGCATCAGTGGAGATGTTTGTGTTCACCCAGAGATTGAGAGATGCAGCTGTACTGTGTGTGTGTGTGTGTGTGTGTGTGTGTGTGTGTGTGTGTGTGTGTGTGTGACCCAGGTAAACGCTGGTCCACTGGCCTACGCCAGAGCTTTCCTCGATGACACCACATCGAAAAAATACCCAGACAACAAAGTCAAGCAGCTCAAAGAGGTCTTCAGGTATGTTACCCCCCCCCCCCCCCCCCCCCCCCCCCCCCACACACACTCCACTCCCACACTCACCATTCAACTGTGCTGTGGATTTCACACTGAGAGGATCCAGGAAGCCCCCCCCCCCCCCTCCCCAGTCCCCATGGTGACTGAGCACCTGTTTGTGATCCACGCAGGCAGTTTGTGGAGGCCTGTGGTCAGGGTCTGGGCATTAATGAGAGACTGATCAAAGAGGACCAGCAGGAGTATCATGACGAGATGAAGGCCAACTACAGAGACCTCACCAGGGAACTCTCCGCCATTATGCATGAGCCAGTAAGACACACATATCACACACACACACACACACACGCGCTATGTCACTACAAAGGTTGATCACTTAATCACATATAAATGGTGAAGGTTATATAAACCAGTGACGTGACCAGTTGTAACCCCCTTCTTTCTTTTCTCCTTTGCTGACGTGTCCAGATTGGATGGTAATGCATGTCTGAATATTGTCCGTTCATGCTGTATCTCCAGACGATCTTTTCAAATGTGTAACATTAATTCACCCCCCCCCCCCCCCCCACCACCATAGATCAGTGCTGTGGAGGATGCTCTGAAGAGCCATCTACCTGACTCACTACACATCTTCAATGCCATCAGCGGCACCCCCACAACCGCCAGCATCCAGGGCGTCCCCAGCTCCTCCTCTGTGGCCTGAGGCTCCTCCTCTGTGGCCTGAGGCTCCTCCTCTGTGGCCTGAGGCTCCTCCTCTGTGGCCTGAGGCTCCTCCTCCGTGACCTGAGGCTCCTCCTCCGTGGCCTGAGGCCCTGCCCTACACACCTGTCAGGCAGGACGTCTCACTTCTATCCCATTCCAGCATCTTGGTCCGGCTTTCCCACGTCAAACCCACGCATAGATGCTCGCTTGCAGTGACTAGTGTGTCCGTGGAAGAGTTTAGGACAGGGGCACGTTTTTAGGATTTTTATTATTTTTAGGGTTCACACACGTAGTGTGGGAAACCTATTGTAATTGCTCGAATTTTTCTTCTTTTTTCTTCTTATTATTATTATTTTTCTCCGCATAAAACGCATACTGCAGCCTAGACCGTAAGGCCCAGGGAGACCAAACTTGGCAGAATGGTGTAGTCTGTTTGCGGGACCGTGCTAAAGTACAGACACCCACATTGGCCTGATGGTGGCGCTATAGCGCAGCATTTTGCGTTTTGGTCCATATCTCCCACCCAGTAGGTCCTAGAAACAAAATTCCACTTCAGGTGGATTCCTTGGCTCCAGACAAACAAAAAAGCCTCAAGAACCATTAAGCTCCGCCTACTTAGATTTTTTGCTAATTTGCATAATATGCAAAACCTACTTTTTCCTACTACTCCTTGGTTTTTCGTCGGATTTCTTAAGTCTTGGTGTCAAAATATTCAGAAGAATCTCCTTATCAAAAATCATCAAAAAAATTCTGAGATTTCTATACAGTCTGGTTGTCACATGTCAATCAATAGCTCTGAGGCGTGGCCAAATTTACTTCAGCAGCTATATCTCAGCAACGCTTTGACCAATCTTCATGAAATTTTATCAGTTGTTAGGGCACATGACTCAGAGGTCACAGGTCAAAGCTGGCCGCGATTGTCCAATAGGGGGCGCTATAACATGGGAAAAACTGTTTCTCAGAAACCATTAGTCACATCAAGCCAAAACTTTACAGGCATCATCAGGGGCCCAAGTGATATCAAGGCACACAATGATGACATCATCACTCAAAAAACATGGCCGCCATGAGCCAATTAATTTTATTTTGAATTAATTGGCCATTTGACAGACTTACCATTGGCCAATCAACATGAAACCTCACCACTGTGCATATCTCAGGACTATGTGTCATGCTGTGCAGTTTTGAAACATTTGGCCACTAGGTGGCGCTTTTTGTGAAAATCATGCATAACTCCTCCAAATTTTCACTTAGGAACATGCAACTTGATTTGTTTGATTCCTTGCAGTAGACCTGAAAACTTTGCCATTACAAGTCCTATTAAAAAATGCATACTTTTGTCACATTCATCAATTGTTTGAAAATAGCTCTTTTGGAATTAGTCCTAGAAATTTGATCCAATTATGGAACAATTGGTATGACCATAATCTGTAGACTCTGGAGGTAAAAACTGATTTAAAAATATTGGATTTTAAAATACTCAGGCGGGTCCATTTTTCCATTATATCCTTCTGGCCATGCCATCAATGACCTTTATTGCTATAACTCATAAACCATGTAAGCGATCAACTCCCAATTTGAAAGGCTTTTATAGCCTGAGGTTTCTGTGAGGTCTGCCAAATTTGGTTCAAATTGGCCTGTCAGGGGTGCTACAGTACCCAAAAACCTAAGAAATCATAAAAACTGATGCTGCAATCTTGTTATGCAGGATACAGACAAGTAATGGGTCTTGTATGATTCACTGATTCACATCAATGAGGTCTATATAATTGCATTTACATCTCATAACAAAAAGTGCAATACCTGACCAGAAATTAACCTTTTAATTCACCAAAAGTCCTATTTCATTGCTGAAATTAATGAGATATCAGTATCTTAGTACTTGGGTCCATCTAGTGGCCAAATTCCAGAACTGACTCAAAACTATTGCTTCCATGAAATACCACACAAACACACACAAAGCTGATCTCAGCATGTGATTTAGTTCTGTGATCTAAATCATTTTCCCAATACAATTTATTTTGAACCTTTAGGGCCTTTAGTGCCTCAATTGAACCTTTTTTGAACATTGATTTATGCATTTTTTCAACTGAAACAGCTTCTTTTCACTTTTAGTTCTAAATGACCTTTGGGGATCTTTTTGCCTATACAGCCCAAGAGGCCTTTTGGTGTGTGAACCCGCCAATTGCCGCTCGCGGCTATTTTTTAGAATAATTATTATTACATTATTCCTGCCCCTTGTGACTGGGCATCTAAGTTGCTGTTTCCTGTGGAGACTTTTATTTTAGACATCATATATGTTTTTAATCAGCCAAGTGCATTTTTTTATTACCAATTTGAATCAATTCTTGTTTGTGGTTTCTAACTTGAAACTCCACAGTTCTACAATGTACAGAATTCAAGTCTCAACTAATGATCTGTTTGACCCTCCCCATTCTGTGATTCTGTATTCATATGCGAGAGAGGACTCATTCCACGGCGCCAAGCTTCAGATACAACCGCACAGACATTGAGTTAAAACGTCTTAGACAGAGATTTATAAAGCCATGATATAATGTAAGTGTATTGTCCTGAGCTGTTTATTACGTGTGTATACAATTATCTAAACAGAGTGCAATATGTAGCAAGTGGATCTCTTGCTGTGTTTGATACACTGTAAGAGTGGTGTTGGTCCTTCTTGCCAAAGAGCAGAGGCAAGGAGTCTGTGAAGGAACACATTTACCACATTAGTGTTCTTCTATGTGTTTATCAAAGTCTTTTATATTTGAAATGGGGATATCTTTTTCTATTTCTATTTAATAGAAAGTCACTGTTCTGATGTATTTAAAATGTTCCCTGATGCATATCTTTTAAATAAATGTCACAATTTCCAAATGTTTTGGTTTCAAAACTACATCGTTACATAATTTATGCAAGTTTTGATAAGTGTGATAAGTTCTTATGACACTACAGTTGCGTGGAGATGTGCGTGGAGTGTGATGGATGATTCTCGGGAAGTCTGACCACACCCGTCCCCAAAAGTTTATCTTACATTTACATTTAGGGCATCTTCACGCCTTATAAGTTTGGACACGATTCACTGTAATGTCAAATTGGTATAAATCAGTATTGACACATTAAGAGCATGTAGTAATGTTATGTTTGGGAGAAAAAGCATGTCTGAAGTTCTGGGTATTTTGCGAAGAACAAGATTCCCTCTAATGAATGAATTACTAACTCGAATCCACATTAAAGTCCTTTTGACACGAGGACGGGGGTGTGGATGTCCTCCACAACACAGATGCCTTTTCCCTCCTTCATTCTCTACCTCTCCCTCGCCTTATATCAGAAAAAACATCATAAACGGGGACACAGTCCAGTCAAATATAAGGCAGCTTGCCCTCATATCAGAGGTTCAGTCACAACAAGATACAAGTCTGTTCATTCACAGACACACTTCGCCGTCAACCATGTCGGGTAAAACACAGTTCTTACTCATCTTACTTGTATCTGCTTAATCGCTTCATGTTTTTTTTGATGTATCATGGAGAGAAATCTTATTGATTCAACAGACAAAGAGAAGAATGATGCTAAGAAATCAAAGTCAAAGGTGAGGCTGGTTCAAAGGAAAACTGATTTTGAACTTTTTGTCTCTAATCTATACATATGGATTAGAGATCTTGAGAACTGGAAATATTATCTGGTGAAATGTTTAAAACAATTTTGTTTTTATTTGTCCGTAGCCTGTATGAGCATAATTATTAAGAAATGTGATTTAACCGATTATTTCTGAATAATTACTTTTTGATGTACAGAAATATCTCAGATAACTAGAGACGTGATTAGTTTAAATCTCTACGGACTATATTTACAAACAAATTAGTGATTAGATTTTTTAATGTGATCAGATAAATATGAACACAAATAAACCTAAACATAACTGCACAATATGAGGCGGCATTTATTACTTCAGTATAAGCAAATGAAGTGATAAAATAAATTCTTCTGGTTTGAGTAATGCTATACACCAACATACTTGACTAAACTGCCAATGGTAAATCACCATAATTTTTAGTTTAGGTTTAGGATTAAACTAACTCATGGTATGTAGTGTGACGTTGCTCTCATATGAGCTTGTGTTGCAGGATTTTATTAATATGTTATTAAGTTAGAATGGGATTAGTGTTGAGCTTTAGATTACAAAAACATCCAGAAAGTCACATGTTTATGTATGGTCATTTTCATTCAGCAGCTTTTGTAAAATCCCTAATAATAATTCAGCGCAATGGCGCCCTCTGCTGGATGAGATACAAGATACTAAAAGAACTATGTAGTTCAGCAGAGTATCGTTTTAAAGGGTCACAATTTTATTTTCACAATGCATTTCCATTTACAAAACTTTCAGCTAATCTTTATAATATTATATGTTCATCTTGATAAAAGTTTTAGTATTTAATTTCAAGATCAAAGAAAATACATGACTTGGGTCCTGCAACAAGCTGCTCGAAGCACACTACATTTAAGCTATGTAACTTGATATGGTGTTTATAATGTATTTCCGTGTGTGTGTGTGTGTGTGTGTGTGTATGTGTGAATGTGCACACAGAAGATGGAATGCTTTGGCTATCCCATCAGCATTTTTTTCATCGTTGTCAACGAGTTTTGTGAAAGGTTTTCATACTATGGCATGCGTGGTGAGTGTGTTAATTACAAAACCAACATGGCTATGAGAACAACATAATCGCACAGCGCATATAGTGGAGCATGAGGATAATTAAGAGATGATGTAACAATGAGACAACAATTAAAACGGAGTTGTGTCTTTGCTTATTTGTTTGTTGCATTACACCTTTTCTAATAGACCAGATCTCCAGCTGTGAACGTTTTACTTAACGTGATTATTCGTATATAACTACAGTATACAAAAATCTGAATAATATTTGCCATTAAAATATCTGGTAGACGTGCTAAGGAAAAAAGATAAACTGATTCCTCATACTCGTACCCCGCCACCTGTTTCTCACTCCCTCTGTCTCCCCTGCCCCCCCCCTCTCCCCCCCACCTGTTTCTCACTCCCTCTGTCTCCCCTGCCCCCCCCTCTCCCCCCCCACCTGTTTCTCACTCCCTCTGTCTCCCCTGCCCCCCCCTCTCCCCCCCCCACCTGTTTCTCACTCCCTCTGTCTCCCCTGCCCCCCCCCTCCCCCCCCCCACCTGTTTCTCACTCCCTCTGTCTCCCCTGCCCCCCCCCTCCCCCTCCCAGCGGTGCTGGTGCTGTACTTCAGGTATTTCCTGCACTGGGACGATGACCTGGCGACCTCCATCTATCACGCCTTCGTGGCCCTGTGCTACCTGACCCCCATCCTGGGGGCCATCGTTGCTGACTCCTGGCTTGGAAAGTTCAAGTGAGTGCCTGCTTGAATGACACCACAAGTTCTTGTAACCTAGCCAAATATCCTTGCTAAACTAAGATATTCTGACTAGTAGTGTGTTATGATTATGGCCATGTTGTGTAAAATGGCAGGACTATGTTTACAGTCAGTTACTATGTTTACAGTTGTTTACATTTCTCCTTGCAGAACCATCATCTACCTGTCTATTGTATACGCCATTGGCCAGGTAGTCATGGCAGTCAGCGCTATTCACGACATCACAGACACAAACAGAGATGGCAAACCCGACAACATTGCAGTCCACGTGTGAGTGGCGCATTCCCGTGTTCCTGTTCCTGTGATCACGTGTGCATGACAGAAGCTGAATTTGTTACAAATGCTGCATTTCTAATGAATGCAAAACATTGACAGTAGAAGTTCTGCAGTGTATTGGTTGTGTTTGTCCCACATGTGAAGAATCGTCTCCTGTTCCTAGGACCTTGGCTATGGTGGGTCTGCTCCTCATTGCTCTGGGTACCGGAGGAATCAAACCATGTGTGTCTGCGTTCGGAGGAGATCAGTTTGAGGAGCACCAGGTCTGACCGTTTCTACACATCCTCCCTGCTCTACAGAGGCCTTCAGATTTGCACATCCCTACATCCAAGCATGTAGTGTTTCCAATTTGAACTAAAGGAAGTGTTTGTACCTTTGTGTGCAGACAAGGCAAAGAAGCACATTCTTCTCAGTGTTCTACTTGTGCATTAATGCTGGGAGTCTCCTCTCCACTCTCATCACGCCCATACTCAGAGGTACACCGCACTCAGACACCAATCCTAACACGTGTTCATCGAACACACGTCCACGTCAGATTTACTGATGTGACCCTGGTTGTTTACATGTGTGCACAGGTCAAGAATGTGGCATCCACAGTCAACAGAAGTGCTACCCACTGGCCTTTGGTGTACCTGCAGCCCTCATGGTGGTCTCTCTGAGTGAGTTCTTCACTGCGCCTGCCTGGGCAAACATCCTGAGAAATCAAAGGTTGTAACCCCAGCGCACTGCTGTTTGGTTCTGTCTGCAGTTGTGTTCATTTCCGGCAGTGGAATGTACGTCACAGCTGCACCCAAAGGCAACATAATGCTGGACGTGTGTAAATGCATCGGGGTGAGTCTGCTACACTGCCACAAGGGAACATCCATTTCACTGATATTAGTATGTGACAGTGGGACATAGTCTTCTCATCATATATTTAGCCCAATATCTTTTCTCTGTACCTTTAAAAATTTCCATACCTATTTTCTCTCTGCAGTTTGCCATCAAAAAACGTTTCACACACAGACACCGCAACTACCCAAAGAGAGAGCACTGGTTGGACTGGGCAGACGAGAAGTATGACGTATGGCCAAAAGTCTCCGTCTTCATCCACTCCACACTCTCTCACACCTTGCTATCATACATGAGCTCATGACTACATGCAGCAGAGCTAAGGATGCATCCCATGTTGTGTGACACCTTCTCCGATGCTCTCTGTGCTACAGAAGCTGCTCATTGCTCAGATTAAGATGGTTTTCAAAGTGCTGTTCCTCTACATTCCCCTCCCCATGTTCTGGACCCTGTTTGACCAAAAGGTGAGACTGCCCATCTGTGCGTGGTGTGCTGTAATTCTTCCTCCATCGCGCATTGCTGAAACGGTCTCAGAAGATGAACATTGCTAATATGATCTGATCTAATAGGGCTCCCGCTGGACTCTCCAAGCCACCACCATGGACGGGACTTTTGTAAGTTCCTTCAAATGCTCCAAATTTAGAATTAAGCATATCAGACACATTGGTGAGCTACAACATTAAAACCAAAAGCAGGTGATGTGATTAGCATTTGACACATTGGGTGGGATTATATTGAGTGAACAGTCAGTTCTTGAAGTTGAAAGCAAGAAAACAGGCAAGAGCATAGATCTGGGTAACTTAATAAGGGCTAAAATGTAATGGCTAGACTGGGTCAGAGAATCTCCAAAACTTCAAATCTTGTGGGACGTATCTGGTATGGAATGGTTAGTACCTACCAGAAGTCATCCAAGGAAGGACAACTGGTGAACCAGTGACAGCACACTTGCGCTTGGAAGTGAAGGTCAGCCTGCCTGGTCTGATCCTACAAAAAGTAGCTACTGAAGCACAAATTGCTGCAAACGTTCATGCTGACTATGATCGAAGGGTGTCAGAGGTGCGTTGCAGCTTGCTGTTTATGGGATTATGTAGCCACTGACCAAACAGCGAACTCGTGCTGACCCCTGTCTTCCACCAAAAGTGCTTACAATGGACATGTGAGCATCAGGACTGATTAAAGAAGCAATGGAAGAAGGTGGAAGAGAAGGTGGGCTGATCTGATGAATCGCATTACACATCACGTGGAAGACCGAGAATGTTACCTGGGGAACAGAGGGCACCGTAATGCATAAAACAGCAAGACTGCGGAGGCAGTATGATGCTCTGGGCAATGTACTGGGAAAGCTTGGGTCCTAGCATTCGTGTGGATGTTACTTTGACACATACCACCTACCTAAACACCTTCCCACATACCAGTTTCCTAGATCTCAATCCAATTGAGTGTCTGTGGGATGTGCTGGAAAAACAAGTCCAGTCTATGGAGGCCCCACCTCACAACTAACAGAACTGGGTCTGCTGTTAACGTCTTGATGTCAGATACCATAGTGCACATTCAGCGGTCTTGGCGAGTCTTTGTTTCAACGGTTAAGAGCTGTTTTGGTGGAACAGAGGGAACTACATAATATTAGGCAGGAAGTTTTAATATTATTGCTGATCAAGTTATAAATGACTCAGGTTTACCAATGTAGAATCCTCCCTTTATTATTAGTGAACACTCCTCAGTACATCTTCAGAGTTTTGACTTAAACTTCTGTCTGCAGGGGTCACTCGTTCTGCAGCCAGACCAGATGCAGGTGAGTGACCGGGGCAGATCTGATTACCCTGATCTGAATATGCTGGCTATGCTAAGGGCATTTTCTCACTCTGTTACCATACTGAGTGTCTATTTGCCTTGTGCAGACTGTGAATCCCATTCTGATTCTCACCCTGGTGCCCATTATGGACAGAATTGTCTATCCCCTTATCAGGAAGTGTGGGTTCAACTTCACGTAAGATCTTCACGTATTCTTCAGAGGAAATATTAATTATCCTGGAGTTAAACAGGGAACAGAGGACATCTGATACTCATCTACTTAATTACCCGTAGCAGGAACATTGGTTTTTTTTTAATTTATTTAACCATTTTTAATCTTAAATCAATCCCACAGCCCTTTGAAGAGAATGACAGTTGGCATGTTTTTGGCTGCCATGGCTTTTGTTTCTGCAGCTCTGGTCCAGATTCAGATTGACGTGAGTGTGAACAACAAAATTAGTGATACTGATTTGGGTCATGCTCATCATAAAAGAACATGGAAGGAACAGTTTGTGTTTTAATATCTGTTAAATATCCATGTTTGATTTTCTGAAGTTAGAATCCACTTCATTCTCAGAAAACCCTGCCAGTGTTCCCATCGTCGTCTCAAAGTCAGCTGAAGGTTGTGAACATGGGAAATTCACAGCTACGGGTCACCATTCCGCCCAACGCGCCTGTTCTGATCGAATCCCTGCAGGTACAGAACACACACTCTCTCCTGGTGCTCACACAACATCCATCCTAAGTACATCCTCATTCCTATCTCAGTCAGAGCTCTCACTCCCGTGTCACACCATTCATTAAATTTCTCACGCAACACAATTATTTCATTATCACTTCATTATCAGGCATACCGCAAACGAATGGTGTCACTACTTCAAAACCACCCGGTTACCACATGAGTCCCATGTACTTCCATCATTCTGTACTGTGTTTCTACAGGCCAGTAAAGACTACATGACATTTGACAGTCCAGACATTCAGGTGACGTTAAACACGGCACCTGTCATCACTACACCCTTCAAGCTAACCAATGGAGAACGCCAGACCCTCATCATCCCTCCGGATCCTAAAACCATGAATCTGGTGAGAGTGATGCTGCTGCTCACCTTCCGTTAACGATCAATCGAAACCGCATTCCAGAACTTTACTGTCGGCCGAACTGTGGAAGTCAACGTGGCATTTCTCTCCTCTCTCAGACAACAGATATAACCTCCAAACCAGAGCAAGGCAATAATGAAATCAGGTCAGTGGAGTCTTAGAAAGTGTTATGATACTTACAAATTATAAGTTTTGATTGAAATGTTAAGCATTTTTTAATGATTTAATGGGAATAATGGATAGTATCACAATTACATGACGAGCTCTGCCCTCAGGTGGTGTGCCTTAATTTTTACAGGCTGAAATCAATAGTTTATTCAAATCTAATACTTACCTACACCCCTTTTCTTAACTTTTGTACAGATTTGTGAATGGTATGAATGCAGCCCTGAACGTTTCTGACTTTGCATTCATCGAACCATTTGCCACTTCCTCCTACACTGTGGTTTCACAGGGCTCGTAAGTAAAGTCATTTATCTATTCCTGTGTGCACTAGGCTGTTTTGGAGAAAGCTCAATCCCCTCGCTTCTCCTCTGCTTAGACACACGTTCACCATCACTAATGGTGAGCAGTCGTGCGACTTCTCCACCCACTTTGGCTTTGGAGGCGCTTACACCTTCCTAATCCCCAGCGGTCTTCCATGGACTGAGAATGTACGTGTGATATTCTCCAGTGTGCACAAATCATGCAGCCTCACCAACATGTCACCTTCAGTTCGTTCATTTGGGCCATAGCCAAGTTAAGGTGGCCAAATTGGAGGATGCTACAAATAATATAATAGTTCACTAACATGAATTGTGCACTGTGGCGATGGCCGCTGGTCTTTGTGCAGTGTGGGGGATCTTTAGTGCAGGTGGAAGACATCAAACCCAACACTGTGCACATGGCTCTTCAAATCCCCCAGTATTTCCTCATCACAGCAGGGGAAGTAGTGTTCTCTGTCACTGGCCTGGAATTCTCATACTCACAGGTACAAAAACAGCTTAAGACTGGCTGTGTGTGTTTTTGATTGGCACTTGTCAACAGAGAGTTCTTCTGATTTTTTATATAAACCTATTAGTATGTGGAACTGGTTTTTGAACCGGTCTCAGATGTGTACTGACCTGAAATATTTCCCTCCTGCTACAGGCTCCCAGCAACATGAAGGCAGTGCTGCAGGCTGGCTGGTTGTTCACTGTTGCCATGGGCAACTTCATTGTGCTGATTGTGGCAGAGGTGGCAAAGTTGCCTCAGCAGGTGTTAAATTTACCTCCGATTTACAGATGAACAGCTTGAAAGAGATATTGTAACACATTACAACTTACTAATGTGAAAAGGATACACACTTTTAGCAAATTTAGTTTTTAACTACTAAGCCACCATGATTAACCTTGTGTGTGTGTGTGTGTGTGTGTTTTCCTCCACAGTGGGCAGAGTATGTGATGTTTGCTTGTTTGTTAGTAGCAGTGTGTATAATCTTTTCTATAATGGCTTACTTCTACACCTACATGGACCCTGCTGAAATTGAGGCACAGTTTATGAAAAACAATGACCTGGAACCAGAGAAGAAAGAGAAAAAACATATTACATTGGAACCACAAGATATAAAGCAGATGCCAAATTTGAGAGTCAAACAAACTCATATGTAAACATCAGAACTCATTTCTGACATTTTTGTTTTAGGTGAACAATGAACGGCATATATATATATATATATATATATATATATATATATATATATATATATATATATATATATATATATATATATATATAAAACTTATTTATGGTTTGTGTAATGGGCAAGAGAGAAGCAACTATTGAAGAAATGATTGATTAAGTGTGCAAGTGGGAGAATGATGTCAAGACTGTAGATCAAAATGAGGTAAATTAAGTTGGTAGTGCTGCTTTCATAAAGCAGCTTACATGCTGCTTAATAAAACTAATGACATTTGTGTTAGTGTTATTGATAACAGAATATACATTAATACATTTTTCTATTAACATATTTCTAGAATTGGGTTTCTGGACAGATCTGATCACCCAGTCATAATTTGTGTGTAATTAACAGTTCTTAATGGTGAAGTTTTAAAGAACCGTGAAATACATTCTCAGATTTTTTTCTCATGTATGGTGACATTTGACCTGTCAGAGTAGTTTTGCCATTTTTAAGTTAACTATATCCTACAAGAAAACTCAACAAAGGTAAGAACTAGAAATGTAGATGAATAAGAAAGTACGAATTTAGGTAATAAAATACAGGCAAATTAAATCATAAGGAAGATGTATTGTAACCTAATGCTGGAATAAAATACTGAAGAAAGTTCTTTCCTATACGTATTTTGAGATGTTTCATCAGTCATCATGAGATACAAAGCAGAAAAAACATTTTAATGCACATGCAACATATGACGCCCATGTAAGCACACCGAGGAATGCCTCCCCTGATGAGAGCCTCTCCCTCCACGTCTGATCCTCTCCCTCTACGTCTGATCCTCTCCCTCTGATCCTCTCCCTCCGTGGCTGATCCTCTCCCTCTACGTCTGATCCTCTCCCTCTACGTCTGATCCTCTCCCTCTATGTCTGATCCTCTCCCTCTATGTCTGATCCTTTCCCTCTACGTCTGATCCTTTCCCTCTACGTCTGATCCTCTCCCTCCGTGGCTGATCCTCTCCCTCTACGTCTGATCCTCTCCCTCTACGTCTGATCCTTTCCCTCCACTTCTGTTCCTCTCCTTCCACGTCTGATCCTCTCCTTCCACGTCTGCTCCTCTCCCTGCACGTCTGCTCCTCTCCCTCCACTTCTATTCCTCTCCTTCCACGTCTGATCCTCTCCCTCCACGTCTGATCCTCTCCCTGCACGTCTGATCCTGGACTAATAACGTGTCTCCGAGAAGTGATTGGTCGTCCGGCAAGGATTACTTCGCATTGACGTTTCACTCACAGTTTTCAACATGGCGGAAGGCTACGTCTGAGAATGACCAGGAGAGAATAATCGCATGTAACTGCTTACATTTTGCGGTTTTTTAGTTGTATGTATATACAGACGATAACTTGCCACTTATTATCTTTGGAATTTCGTGTGCGAATAGAGAAGTTACAATTACAGCTGCTCTAAAGTTAGGAAGTTGCGCCTAGCCTAGCCTAGATAGCTATCTGCTGAACTCGCCTTGGTCCTAACTGGGGTAGCCTAGCAACTAGCTAACGTAATTAGTCCCATCCCTTAATTTCGCGATAATTACTACATTTTTATTAATTCAAGCCACGACGCATTAACGCAGAAATATAAATATATATATACACAAAAAACTGATTACGAATGTCAATAATGTCGGGCAAGTATTTCGAACATGGGCTGCTAGCTTTGTAAATTACACAGCCGTACCAGGAGCTCCGGAGTTGGACATGTAGATGGTGCTGAATGTATTACTTGATCCTTCATAAAACTGACTTTATTCACATGTAAATGAAAACGTGGGACGTTAAATTCTAGTCAGGTATGACAGCTATGCTAGCTAGCTAACTTAGCCAAGTAGCCCGACTGCGAACGTAACAGCAAGGTCAGTTTTGGTCATCTAGCCGGTGTAATATCGGGCTTGTGTGGGTTTAACATTACCGAGCTGTTATAGTGAACATTGTGTGGGTTTAACATTACCGAGCTGTTATAGTGAACATTGTGTAGGTTTAATATTACCGAGCTGTTATGGTGAACCTTGTGGGGGTTTAATATTACCGAGCTGTTATGGTGAACCTTGTGTTGGGTTTAACATTACCGAGCTGTTATAGTGAACCTTGTGTTGGGTTTAATATTACCGAGCTGTTATAGTGAACCTTGTGGGGGTTTAACATTACCGAGCTGTTATGGTGAACCTTGTGTTGGGTTTAATATTACCGAGCTGTTATGGTGAATCTTGTGTTGGGTTTAATATTACCGAGCTCTTATGGTGAATCTTGTGTTGGGTTTAATATTACCGAGCTCTTATGGTGAATCTTGTGTTGGGTTTAATATTACCGAGCTGTTATGGTGAATCTTGTGTTGGGTTTAATATTACCGAGCTGTTATGGTGAATCTTGTGTTGGGTTTAATATTACCGAGCTGTTATGGTGAACATTGTTTTGGGTTTAACATTACCGAGCTGTTATGGTGAACCTTGCGAGGTAAAAGTCACTGTGGGCATCACGTCCACTTGTAGCGTTCATCTTTCGCAGGACTGAGAAACATCAGGGTGGTTTTGGCCGAGTCTCTTGAGCAGAAGACATGGCTCGTCACGCTCCTGTCCACAGAGGTATTCCAGGGATGCAGGTAACATTAGCTTACTTTTATTCGACAAATAAACCATTCAGTATACTTTTATACTATGAATTGACAGTTGTGCTTCTGTCAAATATGTATGCGTGTGCTGAAATGAATAACCCTGAATGGCCTCATATAAATAAACTCAAGTTAAGTCTGTTTACTGCCTACTCTGTGAAGGAGTGTCTTGTAGATAAGCTAATGCCATCTGCTAATAACACTTTGGCTTTCAACCAACGTTGGTGTTAAAGTTGTTTTGCTTCACATGACCATAAGATTCAGTAGCTGGCCAACTTGCATCATGTGTTCATTTGTAGTTCTTGTGCTTTGTGTCACACTTCTGAAACCGCTCTGCTTGGAAACATCTGAACTGTGTCGTACGAAGTTGTTGTTAAACTGCAACCCAAACAGCTGCATGGTTCATGTTTTGTTTCCTGGGGAGTTTACATGAAACTGAACCGGAAAATGCAGAGAGCGGGGACAGTGTACGTTCAAAGTGCTGAATAATAACTGATTTTTTTTTTTGGCGAGTGAGGGGGTTAGTATGTATGCTTATAGATGAAGAAGCTGCATTGGAATTTAGGTTTACTTCCCTGTCTGACTGTACATGCATCTGGATTGTCAGGGTTCATTATGTTAACATAGATCCTGCACACACATTCTAGTGAAGTCAGATGCGATCTTTAGCCAGGTGAACATTATGCACTTTAATGATGTGTGAATGGCTATAAACAAAGGTTTTCCTTTTTGAACATAGAAAGCAAAAGGATGAATCACAGAGATTCAACCCTGTCTTATATTTGTGAGGTTCCAGTTTATGACATGGGGCAGAAACAGGCAGTATGTTTCGGTGTATGTGCTGTTAATTTGATTTAAAGTTTTTAACACACGCAGCTCATGACAAGTGAGGCAGAATTTGTTTGAGTCATGCATAGTATGGGAGATATCCAGACTGCATTATCAGCAGTTCTCCCAAATGAGTGTGTGTTCACCCTGCAGCATCACCGAATCATGGACTGCAGTGGCTTTAGGGCTCTGTAGGCTTATTCATAGTTCTTTACTCTCTCTCCAGACTCAATGCACCATTTAAAATCTTTGTCAAAAGTTACTTTGTCAAATGTTACTTTACTCATCATTTTCTCACAAGTCTGCAGTAACTGTTTTATTCAATAAAATACCACACTTGGTTCAATCACTGCTGTTTGTATGATCTCTGACAGAAGTAGACAGAAGTACAATACAAACTGAGCTTGATATTTATACTGTTGTTCAGTGTGCATGTGTGTGACCACTTATGTCATTAATAACCTACATTATATGGCTGAAAATGTGTGGACACTTGCCAACAGGTGTATAAAATGCATGCAGCTATGCAGACTCCATGGACCAAAAGGCAGTAGAAAGAGTCATACCGAAGAGCTCTGTGATTTACAATGTGTCACCATCCTAGGATGCCACCTTTTGATGCCACCTCAAGTTTATTTAAATGAAATATGTGCCCAGCTACATTTTTCCCAGACAGTTGTTAGTGGTAATAATGCAAAACAGAACTATCTTGGAGCAACAGCGGCTTAGCCATGAAACAGTACAACATGCAAAGTCACAGTGGGCTCACGCTGAAACATGCTTCTGGATGTAAGTACAGGTGGTCGCACCTGCTTGGCATTTCTGCCTGATGCACCTCTGACGGTGCCATTGTGTAGGCTGCAGGGTCGTCAGCTGGGGGGGGGGGGCACCCTTCACTGATGTTTCGCTCCGTTATCCCCCAGAACATCTCTGGATGGTGGAGCAGCGACAGGAATGTCTCCCTGCTGCCCCCTGCAGCCTGCTGAAGGATCTGTATTCACCCCACTCTCTGACCCTTTTGTTGTAGTTGTGTGGTATGAGTTGCAGGGGACTGTACATGGCAGGGACGTCCATCTCCCTGAGTCAAGCACAAGTACTGGCCGCATACCAGAACGTCTCCCTCAAGAGCCTTCTTTCCCCCATGTGCCATCCTTCCTTCTGGGCCATAGCCAGAAGCTCCCTTCCTCTGCCTCCTCTGCAAGGTCGTGAATAGCTCGCCTCCTGTTAGAGCCTGTGACTCCCAGAGTTTTCAATAGCCTGAATGGTCTCCACCCAGCTTGTGAGCACGTTGCTGCCGGCTCCGCGTACTTGTCCTTCTTCCGTTCGTATGCGGACTCCATGTGCTCCTCCCATGGGACTGTCAGCTCTGCCATGCTGATGGCTTTGGCATGTGCTGACCAGAGCACAATGTCTGGGCGCAAGGATGTTATGGTTATCTCTGCCGGGAATTTCAGTTGGCGGCTGAGGTCGGCTGCCAACTGCCATTCACCTCCTAGCGACAGGAGCGACCGCTCTGTTCCCGTGCTGCGCCGTGCTGTCGTCCCTGGCCTGGTAAAATGGATCCACATCGGGGAGGTGGGTAGGCTTGCTGACCAGTTTACCTGCTGTCTGCGGGCTTCCAGGATCTCTGCGAGCTTGTGCAGGACCTTGTCATGCCGTTACCTTTACCTTCCCTGTGACAGCGCTGTCTTGAATCCAGAAAGGATGTGCTTTAGGGTTGGATTTGGGGAACTACAGAGGTGGCAGCGTTCTTCTGTGCCAAACCAGGTGACAAGGTTCCGGGGGCTCGGTAGGGTGTCGTATGTGGCCCTAATCCGGAAGCTCAGTCTTGCCTGGGGAATTCTCCATAAATCGTCCCAAGTGATGGTTCTGTTTAGCACAGCCTCCCAAGTAGTCCATCTGCCTTGCTGTTGCTGGCTCACCACTGTAATCTTGTATGTTTCCTCCTCTATTTTGGCAACTTCAGAGTTCTCCTTCCTGGTCGCTTTGGACCAGCTCTTTGGTGCCGTTGCCCATCCCAGGCCAGATCTGCCCGACTGTGTGATGCCAACAATCTCCTGGTGCTTCAGCCGTTCCACTGCCTGGTCAACTGCTTGGGATGCATTCCACTACCATCCAGTGCGAATCTGAGGGTTGCCAGCTCGAACTGCGGGGTCCGTAGAGTCTCTCAGTTCGAAGTGGAGTCTCACCTTCTCTTTTTTTTATCCTATATTGATGTTCCTCCCAAACAGTGCCGTGGTGGAGAGGGAACGTCAAAGGCCGAGCCGCTTCCGGATAAAGTTGTTGGCTTTAGCTTCCAGCTTCAAGACCGTAGTCATGATGATGTCGCTCAGTTTCGCTCAGGGGCCACATTAGGCGGTGGTACAGAGCGAACTGGTAACATCACACCTTGAACTTCCCTGGTAGGGGGCACTGGTCGATCTTGTGAAGGCCCTCCTGAAGTTGGGCTATAACAGCTGAGGCCATGTTCTTGTCAGAGAGGTCTGCCGTGTACATTCTGCCGAGGCTTCGCACAGGTGCTTCTGCCAGTAAGGGGATTCTTTCACCAGCCACAGTGAAGATGATGATCATGATGTTCAAGATCATTCACGTTCCCTTTCTGGATTGACAGGCTGCAAGATTTTGGTGGCTTGACCTTCATGCGAGCCCAGGATAGTAGCTCTTCTAGCCGTCTGAGGAGTCTGGCTGTGCAGGCTGCTGTTTGGAGAAGGGTAGTGACATCCATATAGCACCTCATGGCTGGTAGTCTTTGGCCTATCTATGCTGTGACCCCTCGGACCATCTGTCTTCTGCCTATCAAGAGGATCTCAAAAACCACAGTGAAGAGGATGGGAGAGATGGTGCATCCCATTGCTATCCCCTTCTCCAGCAGATGCCAGTCGGTTGAGATATCCCGGGTTGTGTAGCAAACATACAGATTGTCGAAGTAGATGGCTACTAGGTTCTGGACACATGATGGTACGTGGAAGAAGCTGAGGGCGTCCGTAATGAGCTGGTGAGGAACAGAACCGAAAGCATTTGCCAGGTGAAGCCAAACTACGTGCAGGTCTTCTTTGCGTCGTTTGGCTGTCTGGATTTGGTCCCAGATCACTGCTGAATGTTCTACGCAGCCAGGGAATCTCGAGACTCCTGCCTTTTGGCAACTGGTGTCAATGTACTGGTTTGCTAGAAGGTAGCTCGTCATCCATCTGGCCAGGATAGAGAAAAAGACTTTCCCCTCCACAGAGAGCGATGCCTCTGAACTGACTGAGGTGATGAAGGTGGTGACTGCTTGACACCATGCCGAAGGGATGGACTCAGTTCTCCAAACCACACCCATGAGCCTCCATAACACCTTCAGGAGCCCAGGGCAGTTCTTAAATACCTTGTATGGCATGCCATTTGGCCCAGGTGCTGACACCGATCTTGTGCGTTCTACTACCTGTTTGACTTCTGCCCACCTGGGAAGAAGTGTCAGCATAAAAACTATGTGTTGGGATCTTCATAAAGTTGAAATACATGCTTGAGCAGATATGTACAAGCCTGAAATTAGAGTGCATGGTGCCAAGTGTCAGCAGCAGCAGTTTAAAACACACCGCCACTTGACTTTGAAGCAGTGGAAACCTGTTCTCTGAATTGATTAGTAACATATCACTGCCTGGTAGTCTGATAGGCAAAAAAGGGTTTGGTGGCTGACAGGAGGAAACGGATCATGTCTAGATGAGAGCACAGAGCCAGCAGTAAGGGCTGAAGATCTGGGGCTTGTTTGAGGGGTTTGGGCCCTTTAGTCCCAGAGCTGGTTTCAACCTTTGGAATGAATTGCAACACTGATTGCAAGCCAGACATTCTTGTCCAACATCATTGCCTGTCTTCACAAATACTCTTGGACATGAATTCCCACACCCCCCAAACATCTGGAAAGCCTTCCCAAAAGAGTAGAGGCTATTATCGCAAAGTAGGGGCCTCTCCATACTATTTTCTCATGACTTTGAACTGGGCAGCCAAGCAAGCTCATAGATGTCAGGTGTCATATAAGCACCGTATATTTGGCCACATTGTGTGACTGCAGTACTGATTCCAACCAAGTGTCTTTGCAGTGTTTAATCTATCAAATTTGCCTTGGTGTTTAAAAACTTAGTAGTAGCTGGGATTCGCCCCATATGGCTAGTCTGGTGCAGGATCAGATGAGGCATTGAGCTTCTGATACAACCCAGGCAGCACCTGCTGACTGCGTAAACACTACAGGAGTTCCCATCACTGCCACTCTGCCTGCCTGTCTCCCACTCAGACAATAAAGAGTCAACACAATCCCGTTCACCTGACTCGCCACTTTGGTGCTGCGACAGATATTAAATTAATCTTGATTGGTTTGTTATCTTGGGCATTGCCACCACCAGTCTTAAAGCTGTACTTCAGTCATGCTGAAATCTGAAGAAGAGCTTTATGAAATTTAGATTAGTTTCCATAGGTAATTCAGAGCATCAAAATTTATATGCAATATTTGTGTGTAAATGTGAGTGGGTAAACGTACTTTTCATAACATGGATAACATCTGTGTCTGTAACATAGCATATCATGTTTTATTTACTGAGGACATATGAGAGTTTTGGTTTCTGGAAACACAAAGCCTGTTAAGTCAGAGTGGCTGTAGCAATTTACTCATAAGCACAGTTCAAAACTCAAATATGCAATCTCCTGCCATCTTTTTGTATAGCAGGGTAATCTGTTTGATTGCCAGTGTGGGCCTTTAAGCCCTTTATTGTCCACCTGATTAGCTGTACAGAGATCAGCCCAGCCCTTTACTGTCACTCCATAAGGTACTGCACTGTTGCCCTGCATTGCTAGATACGTCTAGCAAGCAACGCCCCGTTTTACAGTCACGATAAGAGTTTCCATCTTCCTGACTGAGCGCTAATGTGAGTAATGTTCAGATGAGAGAAACAGCACAAATGGCATCTGACAGGCTACAGGTACGATCCTGCTCTTTGACTGCATGTGTAGACCAGCGGTTGGTGTTGGGTAATATTTACTTTGGTGGCTGAGAACGTAAGATGGTGGATAATTGTTGCAGTGGAAAGATGCAGGTTTGTCATGTTTGGGGCAGAATGTACAGGCTTTTATTCTGTGGCCTTAAGTGTATGGAACAGCTGATTTCATGCGACTGGCTTGTTATTTTTACTGTGTTCAGTTTGTTTTATGTTTCTTCTCACACGCTCAACTACTGACAGGTGGAGAAGAATCTAAATCTATAATGCTTAAGAGTTGTGGAAGATGAGGGTGTAGGTCACTCCTCTGGACTGAAGTGATCAGAATCCCTCAGACCTTTTCCTCACCTGCTGAACCCAGATCAAATGGTTAATGTCTTTAATGGAATGTGTGTTTAGATTGTATTATTCATGAATGGTTGAAGTAACATATTATAACATGTACAAGTAATAACAAGTAACAAGTGTTTTTTTTAAGTGTTTAACCAGTGTTTTGGGGATACCTGACGAGTTATGTAGGCATTTGTAGCTCATCACTAGAATGCTGTTTATCTGACCTGTAAAAACAAACACACAATAAAAACTTATTACTTTCAGGTTTACGTTCACCTGCTTTATTTGTACTTTGACTGGTGCATATGCTGATGTTGTCATAAAACTGAATTCAGGCAAATTTTCTAGGGGTGGCTGACGAGAACATGCTAGCAAAATGTTTTATTATGTATGAAAAGTTAACATTACTGATCACTTATCGCTCACTTTAATCATTATTGTTATTATATTGGCGCAGAATTTCAAAGCTGACCCAGAAGAGCTGTTCACAAAACTGGAGAAGATCGGGAAGGGTTCATTCGGAGAGGTGTTCAAAGGAATAGACAATCGCACGCAGAAGGTGGTGGCCATTAAGATCATCGACCTGGAGGAGGCAGAGGATGAGATTGAGGACATCCAGCAGGAGATCACCGTGCTGAGTCAGTGCGACAGCCTCTTCGTCACCAAGTATTACGGATCATATCTAAAGGTGAGCGAGCTGGCGAGTCTCTGCTTAATGCTCAAACGTCAGAAGAAAGGCTGATACGCTGAAAATGTTTATGGGTAGTTGTCCTGTGGAGGAAAAATCTTGGCTCTGTAATCAAAATCTAAAAATGTCAGCCTGGTCCTTCTGTATTGTGCATGCCAGGCAACTTATCTGGGTGGAAGCAATCCTCCATGACGTCAGATACTTTGTGTGTGCATGCAGAATACAGATGGGAAACACAAGTCCAAACACAAGTTGTGCATGATTTTGGCGGAGGACCACTGGAGAGAGGTTTTGAAGGAGGGCATGATATTGGAGAAATTGTGTGTGTGTGTTGGGGGGGGGTGTGTTTAAAACTCATAGCTAGCAGAAAGAACTACCAAAGAGAACTAAGACATGATTACAGCAGCTTTAAAAGGTGTGGCTAAGCTTTGTTTCCAGAGTAACGAATCCTACAGACAGAATGGTTGCATTATAAGTTTTAACAGAAATGCAGCAGTGTGGTTCTTGGGCTGCGTTGCCTCATTGCTCTGCTGTGGTCCTCGTGGTTTGGAGAGGCAGTGGGGAGAAATGAGCAGTCGTCACTCGGCAGATGTGTCTGTGGTGGTTGAAGCATCGCTCCTCTTTCAGTTATAGCCTGCATGACTTTAAATGAGGTCAGTGCTAAGACTGAGCCAGGCTGAAGCCTCATCTGAGATCATCAGTTGTGAATTGTTAAAAGTGGTATATGATGCAGGCAAAATACTATATTGCAATGCTAAAACATATCACAATGCTAAATGGAGAGCTAAAAAATGTATTCATTTATTTATTTTTTTAATAATATATTTTAAATGTGGCTATATGCCTTGAAAGTCAACACACAGTGGAGACGATTGATTTAACCTGAATGCATTATTTGAACCAAAAGTACTTTTTTTTAAGTATCTTTTAAAAATAATATGAATACCAAAATTATTAGTTGCTGTTTGCATCAGATTCAGACTAGTGTTCATAGCAAAGATATTTTTGCATGTTTGTTTGGTATTGCTTGTTTATTTGTATTTAACTAGTTTTTAAGGATGATTCGCAAATGTCCAAAGCTTATTTGAGTTTTATTTAGTTAAGTATTTCGCCGCATGATTCTCCTGCCATAGCCCTAAAGTCCCAGGCCTTCTGCAGTCTAAAGCTGAGCCTCTAGTCAGGCTGTCAACGCACCGCCCATCACCTCAGAGACTGACATCACCAACGAACGTCTCTGCGCGGTTAGGTCATGTCTGGATGTTTCAGTCTTTGTAGCACATAGTGGATGGACTCTGAAGAGGAAGGAAGGCATCAGAAGTGGTTGAAGAGCGTCTTGGTAGGGAGGTCCAGGGGAAGTGTGTACGCACGCTACAAAAGTGAGAAAGCATCTATGTATTCTGCCTTTTTTTAGGCCATGTGTGAAGGAACAGATCACTTACTCACTATCGGTCTACCCTGAAAACCCTTGATGAGTATTTTGAATGAGGAGTGCCTGTGTACACGTTTGTGTGTTACCCAGTCCTCCTGAGATGCTGGTGTTGCATATGTAAGCACACACAATGCGGACACCATTTGTCCACTATGTCAAATATTTGCATAGATCAGGATTTGGGATCTACTCCACTTAAAGTAAGGAGCGCTGGGTGGCTTACAATTACAGCATTTGGCAAATGGTCCTGTCCAGAACAACTTCCATGTTCATCAGCGTGACGGTATGCGTGTTCCCTGGGAGTCGAACCCATGACCTCTGTGTTGCCAGCACCTTGCGCTGTCTGCGCTAGCAGGTGAGCCACAGCAACGCCGTTACCTGCAGGCGCAGCACGTCGCATCGCGACAGAGGTCGTTTGCCCCCGTCTGAGGCGTTCACTAATGCAGAGGCACTTTGTCAGTTTAACATCTGTGGGGTTTTCTTGCGTTACTTTCAGATTCTCCTCACACCATAAAGCGCTAACACCGTGTGAGGTGTGTTGGCACGGTGCAGTTTGAAACTGTTATGTTCGCCACCCTTCACTGAAGGTAGAGAGACCCAGTGTGACATTTGGACTAGTCCTAATATAGGTAAATAAAATGACTAGATCATGGGCAATTAATTTTCACAACTTGTATTGTAGCCTCTGTAGGGGAAAACAACAAATCATATTCATATTGCCAAATGCACATTATGAAAGTTGCACTTTTATGAGAGACTCTGATTTTCCAATATAGGGAAAACTGGCTTTATGGATGTGATGTGTACGAACTAGTGCTCTTCATCCTGCCCAGAAAGATCCACAGGCATCCTCAATTAGAGCTGTGGCTCCGTTACCTGGGTTTGATTGATGGGTAGTTTGACCACATTAGAGGGTGACTGCCTCCAGACTGAAACCACTTTTCTTTTTTGTTGTTGTTATCTAGTGCATGTTTGGGTTGACTCTCTTCTAGGGAGTGTATTCATAATGTATTACATATAATGTAGTTACAGAAGCAGTTATGGCAAGATACTGACTCAGATTTTACTCAAAAGCACAATGATCACTGGAGATGTGCTAAAATCATGCTTTGTTTCACTAAGGTTTATCCCATGGTTGTGATATTAGTAATCACTCAATTGATAGTTTCTCTTTTTGTGTTCGTTTCACTTTAGTTTCACTTCATTTATCCGCTTGGTGGTTTGGTTCTAAAGGTCGTGTAATGACTGTAATTTCATGTACGTAACATCATTAACGATTTTGATTGCTATAAATATGCTTTGCACAGAAACCTGTGATATTGTTCTATCTAGGGGTGACCTGCAATAGTCGCTGATTCGACTAGAATGTACCATTCTAACTGCATGGGGGTGCCCAAGGATGCAGCTAAGCATTAGTTGTTACATAAAATGTCTTTGTTTTCGTTATATAAGGCCTTTTGTCAAATTAAATCATCCTAATTTCTGTTAATAAATATTTTTAAATGATGTTTGTGCATTAACAACAGTTCAGCCATTTGTCGTTTCGGTTGTGTCGTCTCGTCGCAGTGCGTCTCGGCAAGTAGGCCTATAAACATTTTTTTGTTGTTGTTTGCTTTTAAACCCCGTTACTTGAACCTTTACTTATAATTTTTTTGCTGTTGTGTGGCTATTATTATTATTATTTTTTCAGGCAGGCATATTTTATTTAAAATATTTTTGACATTTTGCACAGTGCCTGTCTGACGGTTCGATATGCGCAATGCGCACTGACGGTTAATGTTCTGTAACGTTTCATAAAAAAATAAATAAGTAAATAAATAAAAGCTGAATAAAGCCAACCTACACTGTAAAAAAAAAAAAAATCGTAAAAAAACGGTAAACGACTGGCAGCAGCGGCTGCCAAACAAAAACTTTAATTTTAAAGTAAAAAACCCTGATTTAAATTAAGTAGAAAAACAATAAATTTACAGAAATTTATTTTCATTAAATTAATTCATTAAACATTCTGCAGAGAAATACCGTTATTTTACAGATTTTTCCTGGATTATTATGATTTAGCACTTTTAATAAAGTGACAGCACTAATATTTTTGCAGAGAAATACCGTTATTTTACAACTTTTCCCTGGAATATTATGATTTAGCACTTTTAATAAAGTGACAGTACTAAAAGTTTTGCAGAGAAATACCTTTATTTTACAACTTTTCCCTGAATTATTACAATTAAGCACTTTCAATAAAGTGACAGCACTAATAGTTTTGCAGAGAAATACCTTTATTTTACAACTTTTCCCTGAATTAGTACAATTAAGCACTTTTAATAAAGTGACAGCACAAAAAGTTCTGCATATTATACCAATATTGAGCACCTCAATGTCCTCTATCATCACTTTTAATCATTTAAATCCCCAGGACTGTACTCAGTGTCTTTCTCTATCACCAGTATCAGTAGCCTGAACACAACTACAAACACACAACACTGATGTGACATGAAAGATACACTCCTTCTCATTTACATGTAGGGCATTTAGCAGACGCTCTTATCCAGAGCGCCTTACGAAGTGCTTTGCCATCTGTTCACAGAATTAATTCTAAATAGTACATAGATAGGTCAGAATTCAAGATACCCTCGAACCAGAATACTACTAAACTACAGAAATCAATGCAAATACCTAGAAGTACACAAAAACATAGGCTGAATATTGCTAAACTACAGAAATTAAAATGGATACCTACAAGAAATGCAAACTCACATAGGTACTATATCATACAATGGAAACAACTATGACAAGTGCTAGAGATTTAGTCTGTTCTACAGATGAGTCTTCAGTCATTTGAAGACTGCTAAGGACTCTGCAGTCTGGACAGTCAATGGAAGCTCATTCCACTATCTCGGTGCCAGGACAGGTCTTGAAGTTTGTTTTCCGTGAGACTTTAAGCATGGCGTTTTAAGCCAAGCCGTACTTGAGGTTCAAAGTACTCAAGGTTTGGATGGGGCTTTGACCATGGCCATCATGTAGGGAGGGGTTGGTCCATTTTTGGCTTTGCAAGCAAGCATTGAGGTTTTAGATCTGATGTATGCAGCTACTGGAAGGCAGTAAAGAGAATGCAGCACTGGAGTGACATGTGAACTTGGGGAGATTGAAGACCAGTCATGCTGCTGCATTCTGGATCAGTTGTAGAGGTCTGATGACCCTTAGAGAAAGATCCATAAGTAAGCAGTTGCAGTAGTCCAGCTTTGAGATGATGAGAGACTGTACAAGCACCTGGGTAGCTTCCTGTGAAAGAAAGGGTTGTATTCTCCGTATGTTGCAGAGAAGAAATCTGCAGGATCTGGTCATTGGCCTCTCAGAAGTGAAAAGCTGAAGTCTGCCTGTTAAAAAGTTGCAGACAAAATCCAAAGTTAGCTGTTAATTTTGTGCCAATAACATTACAAATATTATAGTTCTTGTGAGCTGAAATATTTACAGGGGTGATAGTGGGAAAAATTCCTGAGCCTGAACTTTTTCTGAGCGGGGGGGTGTGTGTGGAGTGTTAGTGTACCATATTTAGAATATTTTATAATTAATCTTTAATTATCATTCTTAAAGGTAATCATTATAGTGAAATAAAAACTAATTTCTATTAATATTCTGAGAAAATGCTGTAACCTAAAGATTTATATTAGACACAATATGTTAAAAACAGGCATGATTAATTATTTATTCATTACTGTTAGTAAATTATAGGATACCAGACAACTCAAAGAAATTATGCAAATAAAGTTTAAAAGAATTACAAGTATTATGATTATAGTTAGTTTATATATAAAAAATGTAATAAATTTAATAAATATTTTGTGTTGGTTTATTAGGACATACATTTTGTGCTTTTGTTCATGTATTACACCTTACGCCGTAAGGCGGCCAGGATGAACCAGATCGTCTGACCACCTGTACCGGCTCAAAAAAACTCTTATATTTCTGATAAAAATTTAACTTAATCAGAATAAAGATAAAATACTGAATTTATCTTGTATCTACCTCTGAAGCTCTTCCGATGTCTGAAATACAGGCGGTCCCCGGGTTACGACGTTGATCCGTCGTAAATCGATTTTCGGTGTAAATCGGAACATACGTACATACTGTACGTAAATAACGTACTATACGCAGTTATCCTATCCTAAAGCCAAGCTTTTGGCCAATACCTTTATCCATAGCTGCGTTTAACTAATCCTGACGCCGCGCACACCAAACACCAAGTTCCGTTTACAACGCAGAACCACTTAGGTCCAAACGAGGCTTTATACAGTAAATGGGAGATGTGTAGTAACCACGAAAAATCGTAACTTGGGAACCTCGTAAGGATCAAAACAGATAGCATGCGCGCGCGTGTGGTTTATCATTATGATTTGACGGATTTTCCCCCCCCTCAAATTTTTTTTTCTCGCGAACATGTCGGTACGCCGGAATTCCGGCGTGGCGCCTGAAAACTATCAGGCCTGTATTTACCATGATTTGGTATAAATGATAAGTCTTTGAATCATCATTTACTTGGTTAGATTCTGAATCTTTGCAGGTAGAAAATTTATTGATATTGAAATTACTACTCAAAGTTCATCCTTGGAAAACAATTGATGTCTAGGGGTACAAGTGTGCAGGTTAACAAAGCTCTTTTTCAAAGAGACAAAATGTGATACGTTCACCTTATCGGAGTCCCTTTGAAAACCTACAGAGCTTTGTTAAGCTTATACATCTGGACATCAGTTTTCATCCAAGAATGAAAACTGCAAAGCCATTTCAAAAAGGGATCCGACTTCTCTGTTATGTTGAATCATGACAATGATATCTGTGAATTAGCACTTAATCTTGGAAAACACATAAACAGTGAAGAGGGATTCAGGAGGTGGCAGATCCTGAAGATCCAGTGTAGTGGTGCAGCAGGGAGAGTCACTCACCTCAACATAATGGCCAGATTGATTTGTACTGTGAGCTAGGTTATGATGCTCCTGCTCTGGGCTGTGTTGCGCTCCTGCTCTGGGCTGTGTTGCGCTCCTGCTCTGGGCTGTGTTGCGCTCCTGCTCTGGGCTGTGTTGCGCTCCTGCTCTGGGCTGTGTTGCGCTCCTGCTCTGGGCTGTGTTGCGCTCCTGCTCTGGGCTGTGTTGCGCTCCTGCTCTGGGCTGTGTTGCGCTCCTGCTCTGGGCTGTGTTGCACTCCTGCTCTGGGCTGTGTTGCACTCCTGCTCTGGGCTGTGTTGCACTCTAGCTCTGTACAGTAAACAAAATGTAGGCCAAACTTGGTGCATATAATTTTTTTGCTTTACATATTTAACATATGAGAAAGCATATTTATTCCCTAAGGGTTAAAATGCAATGGACAAAATCTTCACAATGATCCCAATAATGGTGTTTTTAATTTTTTACACAAACCATACCTGGTCTCCTCCACCCTTTCTTTCTTCAGTGCAGATCTGCATTAGCTTAACTGAGAAGTGGTCCAGCAGCAACATAAATTTTAATTGCATAGGATTTTCTCCATTAATCTGGAAAGGTTTCGACAAAAAAATGCTGCAGTTTTAAGTCTATTCATATTCATTACATATTGTAACTGTGTCGAGTCAGAAGGACCAGAATGAGTCATGACACCAATGTTAGCGAACTGTTATTTAATAAGCAACACACTAAAAGCATAATCAAGTGCCAAATACACTGATTCTAAGGGGGAAAGGGAGGGGGAACACTAACACACATACAACACACATCCAGGGAAACAGGGAACTCACCGCGGGGCCTGCTGGGAGGCCTGTAGACTCCACCCCTCAACGCTGCCCATTGGCGGACGGTACAATATTCAGCCACGCAGAACGTGATGGAGGCAGATTTTTTAAACCCCTTTAATGTCTGCCACTCAAAATCCAGATCCAGAGTGCTAAAAATGTAGAAATTACATCAACTACAACATGCGACATCAGTGGCATATGGAGAAAGCTGAACTGTTAAGCACATTGATTTGTACATCATTTAATGTGAATATTAATAATTAGCGACAGAATAGTCAGCGACGTTCCTAGCAAATTAGACTTAACGTTACTTCAGAAAAATGCTCAACTATTTCAAGGTTCACCTCACATTAAAACCAATTCAAAATGAGACCGAGACCAAATTTGAGTAACTAGCTGTCGCTAGATTTAGTTATGTTCAATGAACCTTATAACAAAGACTTGATTACCACATAGAACATTATTAACCCATTATGTATTTAACAGTGATCGAATTAAAGTATTTTAAAGCATCGGAAAATATTAAATATTAATATTTTATTGTTTTCATATTTATCAAATGAAACATTCAAGTGAAATGTGTTTTTAAACTGGGCTAACTAGTTAGTTAACTAGCTAACGTTGGCTTACATAAAGTAAGGACGTTTTCTTACCTGATGTCACCAATAATGCTTCACTTAAATTTTCTTCCTCTGTGCCCCGTTTCCATCTTATTTTGTGGAATCATCCAACGATAATCCGCTCAAAATAATAATTTGGCAGGCAGATGTAAAATAATCCAGGTAGCTACACTGTAAAAAAAAAAAAGTGTAAAAAAACGGTAATTTTCTGGAAATGGGGGCGCCAGAAAATTACTGTAAAAAAACAGATAAGTACTGTAAATTTAAAAACATACATAAACTGTAAAAAAACGGCAATTTTCTGGCGCCCCCCGTTTCCAGAAAATTACCGTTTTTTTACAGTTTATGTAAAAAAACAGATAAGTACTGTAAATTTTAAAACATACATAAACTGTAAAAAAACGGTAATTTTCTGGAAACGGGGGCGCCAGAAAATTGCCGTTTTTTTACAGTTTATGTATGTTTTAAAATTTACAGTACTTATCTGTTTTTTTACAGTAATTTTCTGGCGCCCCCATTTCCAGAAAATTACCGTTTTTTTACAGTTTATGTAAAAAAACAGATAAGTACTGTAAATTTTAAAACATACATAAACTGTAAAAAAACGGTGATTATAACACTTAACATGCAACACTGTCATTTTAAAGGAAATATTCCTAAAATTGAATGTGGTCTTTACTCTAGTTCACATTCAATTATAACAATATTGCAGTGTGGTGTAGGAAGGAGAGGTAGCAAACAGATCCACCGCAGCACAAGGCTTTTTAAATTCAAACTGCCTCAACAACATAATCACGCCAGACCCCACGATCACGCAGAAGAGACTTAATTTAGACACAAAACATGAGAGAACGGCAATAACACGACAACACTACACAAACATGGCATAGAATAATTCACACAGTACAACTACATAAATTGATGAAGGGGGACTTAAACCAAGTAATGCACATAATCAAGTACACAATTAATCAACACATGCATAGACATCACATTAACAGATAACGATACCGGAGTCGCAGAGACTCATGGGAAGTAGCGCCGTCCCCCATTGGACCGACGCTTCAATATAAAAATATATATAACATTAATAGTTAAAATGAGCCATAAACTCCGAACCGTCAGAACACACATTTCAACGCTACGGTTATAGTTAAACTATGATCGGACAGGAATGCCAGACACATGTTCTAGCGCTATATGAACCGATAAGAATATATTACGCCAGTGGTTCCCAAAGTGGGGGGCGCGCCCCCTAGGTGGGGCGCGGAGCTATTGCAGGGGGGGCGCGGAGCTTGAAAGTAAAACGTGCACATGTGTCAATATTAGGGATGCACCGATTCCGATATTAATATCTGAAAAAATTCTAGATCGGGTATCAGTGACAATGTGACCGATCCATTAAAACAGATCTATTCAGTCTAATTCTATGCTTGTAACGCTTTTCGGAGTTACACTCCAACACGGACAGAAAACTTGGACAGTTAACAGGCGAGTGAAACACGAAGCACACAGAGAAGAGGTGAATCACTCACTTGTACTCGCGCTGGTGCTATTCCACTTAGTCCGTTTATGTGCTGGTTAACCAAAATAAACCTGGGCTCCATCATTACTTGACTGTTCATACATGAACTGGTGAGTTGTCCAAAGCTCATTGAATGCGTTACTTACAGAAATAAAATAAAGATAAAATAAAGAGCAGTGGTTTTCTACGGCAGAAAGCTAAATAACAACAATATTCCATACGCGCGCTCAACTCGCTCCCTTAAAGAGACAGTACACATATTTCTGGCCGTTACATGCTTTGTGCTCTGCGTGATGTCAACGCTAGCAAACTAGCCGCATAGGTATTGCTGTTTCTCTTATTTCATCTCCTTATTTATTTTAAATGATATTTAGAATTCTTGAACCATTTCAAAGGTTTCTTGCAGTTTATTTTTTTCATGTTTGACCAAAGTTGTGAACCTATTGTTTTTGTAAGTTTCAGGTTCTTTGGTATTATTTATTTTACATTCAATGTTATATTCATAATTGCCCTGACTGAACAAATGCAAGTTGTGCTGTTTTTACATGTTTTTATGTGTGTTTAAGTGTGCTATACTGGTGCAGAGTTTTCAATAAACTTGTAATTCAGTATGTCTGTGTTTAAAAAAAAAATGTTTTAAGTCGATTCAGCACTGTTTTATCAGATCGGTATCGGATCAGTATCGGCCGATACCAAGCCTCAGATAGATATGAATGGGTATCGGAAGTGAAAAACGTGAATCGGTGCATCCCTAGTCATTAGGGAGGGGGGGGGGGGGGGGGGGCGCAAAAATATTCTCATCTACTAAAGGGGGGCACGGCAGAAAAAGTTTGGGAACCACTGTATTACGCGTTAACTAAATAAGTTACATGCACTGAAAGCTGACGTTGCAAATACTCATTTGAAGAAACACTGATTTCAAAACTCATGCACTTGGGCTGCAGCGGGGTGATAACGAAAGGTTCTTCAAACAATATGCACAACCAGAACAACTCTTCATGCACACTGTGCAGTGGTCCGATTCAAACAGGCCCCACCCCTACCAATCATAAACTTAACATATTCAGTTATCTTTACTTAACATGATCATTGCAATGCCTATTTCAGCTCAATAATGATAACAACTAGTTTTATTTAGTAATGGCAATATTTTTTATGAAACATGAAATAATAATTAATGATTACTAAAATAATTTATTAAAACCTAATCCGGGTTTACAGTGTAGATACAGTGATACAGATACAGTGCATATTTAATAGTGGATTGAAAATGAGATGGATCTGGAACGCCTTAACTCTTTATGTATGTTATAAATATAAAAATAAATCACAGTCAAGAACATTTTACTTTTTACTCACTTTTATAACATGAAAATCACATATTTAACATGTCAAAACTTAAATTAAAACATGCATCAATGTTGTCTTGTAATATTTCCTTGAAATTAATTCCAGAAGATTCTATTACTTTGTCTCATTAAGATTAATCAATATTACTTTCCTTTTACAGTTTGTTTAGTTAAAATTATTATCTAAGAATTGTTAAAAAACAGATTTATAATGTATTTAATTTATACAGATTTTTCTTGTTAAATCACATGACATTTTTAAATAAACAGTTTGTTCTGGTAATTGTAATACACTTTCCCTGTCATTTTAAAATACAGGAAAAAACTGTAAAATTTATTGGGAAAAACCTGTAAAAAAACTGTTTTTTTTTTTACAGTGTAGCTAGCCACCACAGCTCGTAGGCTGACCGACCATAATGTCAACCGTCAGCACACTCACTGAAATTTTCAAACATGACCTGAGAGGCGCGAACAGTTGTCATTGGCCAGTTTCCAGTTTCCATAATTGGTTAATCTGAAAAGTCAGATAAGGGGCATAAACGTGACTTGCGCTCAACGTATTGCTTTTAACCATAATTGGTTAATCTGAAAAGTCAGATTAACCAATTATGGTTAAAAGCAATACGTTGAGCGCAAGTCACGTTTATGCCCCTAGCCTAGAGATAACATTTATATTTAAGTGGTTGTTCAACTTGTGTTTTTATTCCAGTGTGTAACTATAGGCACACACATTTTTAAGTTTAAAAGCCTGTTCCATTACAACGTACGTCTACCAGTATATCAGTTCATCTGTCTCTCAGTGTGTTACAGGTTATTTCCTTGGTTATGTTCAAGTATAGACCCAGTGTTTAGAAATGTTTCTTTTAAAAGTCCAGCACCCAAACAAACTGCCATTTTCTATTGCCATTGACTGCACAAGAACTAAAATGAGAACAGACATCAATAGAGATGGAACAATCAACAAAAATCTCCTACAGCCATTACTACTGTTACATACTTTAGATTTTTACACTGGCATATCTAATGTCTGAACTGACATTAGGAAGTCACTCTTCATTCTGTAGGCATCATAAAAATTAGCATTTTCAATTGCAGAAATTATTTTCTTTTTCGTCAAATCAATTACCATCACGTTCTGTGGCAAATTAATATGTCGAACCTATATATTTTGTTCTGTGTACATTTTTCTCCTGAACATCAATGGATCCTCTGAATTACGAGGACGCCTAACAATCAAAATACGAGTATTGATACATGTAAGCTAATACTTTGAAAACCACATTCATTTCTGTCATTGAAAATCATGTTTAAACCAGCAGTGCCAAAAGACATAAGATTTTGATTAAAATGACAGAGAAAAATAGTTCTGTAGTTCTTACAGACATAAACCTTTATATAATCAACTGAATGTTTAATTGCAGATAATTACTGTAATTATACATGAATCTGTATATAATTTAAGAAAGCAGAAAAATACCGTATAAATAATACTGTATTATTTCCGTAAAAAAACGAGAAAAGCATGGAACTTGTAATTATTGTCATAATACTTAAAATAAGACATTTTGTCAAATTACAAATAATGTCTGTAATTTTACAACGTTTTGCATACAATTGGAAAAAATGTTAAAATACATTAAATATTTACAGTTATTTTCCATAAAATTAAGATTTTTTTTTTACAGTGTACTGTGACGGGCAGGGTGAGCAACTAAAAAGGAAGCGATCACGCCAAGTCTCAGGGAAAGAGGATGGTTTAATAGAAAGTGCGCAAACCAAAAACCCATGACATAGTTCCAATTGAAGGAAATAATAACCAGCAGTCAACTGGTACAAAGACAAGACATATATAGACGAACAAACGACCCTCAGGTGAAACAGATCACGGGTCCCGCTCACCTGAGGGACGAACATCACGTGACCAAAACAGGACAGCTGCCGCTGTAAACGGGGGTGACCGGCAAGGGCCCCCCCCACAACGTGACACCCAGTAATGATTGTCGAGGGGCCGAGGGGGCACCATGTAGCGATTGTTGTAAAATAAATGGGTCTTATTTTTTACATTGAGGGGGCGGGACACCTCGCCTGAGGGGGCGACGCCCCCATTCGCCCCCCCGTGGCGCCGGCCCTGGTGACACCTACCGTGTTTATTCATTTGTCTGAGTGTTTTAGGTTTTTACTTTGAAGAGGAAAAAAGTCCTGAATGAGAACGGGATCCCGTTTAAGGTGCTCTAAATAAAAAATAATAATAATAAACCCGATTCGACTATTAGTCGACTAAAGGGAAAAGCTGACGAATCATATTCGACTATGAAAATTCTTAGTTGAATACACCTCTAGTTCTATCACCAGTGTGTAGTGTAAACTCGTCCTATAAAATGTTACATGATTTAGCCATGGAACTCGCCGACTCATAACCGAGACACTTTTTTTTTTTTTGCACTGTGCTCTTAAGACAAGCTGAGCAGACACATTCCTCCATCATTCCCCGTCAACTTGGAAAATGCTAAATAAATGTTCGATCTCATTTTGGCCATTCGAGGAAATGTTTCGGTATACACCTTGTTTGTTATGTAAAAATAGTGCAGAGAGTTGTTACATAGAACAAAATATAGGCTAGATCTGACTGAACATTTTAACAGCCAGTCTGGTTGGGCACTTTTTTTTTGCCCTCCATTGAAAGGTTTATTTTTGCATGGAACTGCCCGTAGACAGAAGCATTTGGACTGATCATCCTGGCCTCTGTTTCAGAAAGTTAGTAACATGCAGTCAGGTTGGGGATGAGATTCATAGTTTCATGTTCTTGACCTCTACAGCTAGTCCTCACCTTTCCTATTGGTGGCCCATTAAACCGAGGTCTGTTGGAGGGTCACAAGCTTTCATCTGGCTGAAGCTCCCATTACTTCTGCACTACATATTGTAGAGTGTGTGTGTGTGTGTGTGTGTGTGTGTGTGCGCGCGTGCATGCGTGCGTTGTGCACACTCAGATTACAGCTGAGCTTACTGGTGTCTCAGCCCCATGGGAGACCTTTCATTGACTGGTTCAGAGTGATTGCCAAATTGACAACTCGTTTTACCAACTAAATCTCTGCCAGGAACCATGTAGACTGTGCATCTCTGTTCAGTGTTTCCAGTAATGTTCAGCTTTATCTTCAAGACAGAAAAGGGGTTTAGGGTGTATTCTCACCAGAAGAGAAGAGGTAGGATGCTTCAATTTCCTACAAAGACAAGAATCCCCATATGTGATAAGATCTGCCTCCCCTCGTGCTGTGGTGCTGCTTTTCATGCCTTTTTAAAAGATAATAAGTGCAGGACTTTTTAAACGTTCAGCGTCAACATATTTCTGGTTCATAAGTTACTAATCCAGTAATCCAGTAATCGACAAAATTCATTTAAAGAATCAGTAATTCAATAGATTTGATGCTTTTGAACCCAGATTTATTATTTTTAAACCCAGCACTCAAACACATAATGTTTCATGGTGTAATGTATCTTGTCATATGACGAAGTGTCATGTGATGCACGCATTTCCAGCATTAATTGATGCAGTTCTGTCTAAGCAGTGTGTGGCCGTGATCCATCTGTAGGTGCTGAAGCTCACCTGCTCTTCTATGCTGCCCCAGCCCTGAGCACTCTGTGAAACTGACCTTCTGTTGCAGCCATGACGGCTCTAATGCGAACCCTGTTTCTCTCTCTCTCTCTCTCTCTCTCTCTCTCTCTCTCTCTCTCTCTCTCTCTCTCTCTCTCTCTCTCTCTCTCTCTCTCTCTCTCTCTCTCTCTCTCTCTCTCTCTCTCATTCTGTTGCAGGGCACAAAGTTATGGATCATAATGGAGTACTTGGGGGGAGGATCAGCACTGGATTTGGTAGAGTCCCATTTTGTCACCCACATTTATGTAGTTCTGAATTAGAATGGCCTACGCCGTTGCTCCCATAGAGGCTCATTCAGAGCAGTGGCACGTGGTTCCGGCGAGTCGGGCCCTCACACTGCTCTCTCTCCGGCAGCTGGAGCCGGGACCGCTGGACGAAGCCCAGATCGCCACTATACTTCGAGAGATCCTGAAGGGGCTGGAATACTTGCATTCGGAAAAGAAAATCCACAGAGACATCAAAGGTACCCTTCTAAATCTACACCGTGTAGAAAGACTGGATCACATCTTCAAAAGGGGGTGTTAAAAACTGCACTATTATATCAAGCATGAACGCTGTACCTCACAGCATTGTAACTTAATTGTTTGATGTTGTGTGCGTTTCTGTGCGCGTCTGTGTGTGTCCCCAGCTGCTAACGTGCTGCTGTCGGAGCAGGGTGACGTGAAGCTGGCGGACTTTGGCGTGGCCGGCCAGCTCACAGACACGCAGATCAAGAGAAACACGTTTGTGGGCACGCCATTCTGGATGGCGCCAGAAGTCATAAAACAGTCGGCCTACGATTCAAAGGTCAGGACTGCCGGTCTGACCTCGTCACCAGGGTACCCGCGGGTCCTTAAAAAGTCTTAAAATGTCTTAAATTTAGTTTTCCATATTCAAGGCCTAAAAATGTCTTAAAATGTCTGGAATTTTATGAGGGGAGGCATTAAATTATTATACGTGTGTGTTGTTCAGTTGTTCTGGCGCGATGTGACAATTCTCGTTCGCCCCCCCCCACCCCCCGTCAACGATGTGGAACACACCTGCATCCCCAGTAATAGTATTATTTTTTCTTGTGAGAGGTATTAAAAAGGTCTTAAAAGTCATTGAATTTGAGATTTAAAAACGTGCAGATACCCTGGTCACACTTCTGCCGTGCTGATATGCCTGTGTACTCGACAGTTAAGTTGCCATTATGGCTGCAAAAGGCAGCAAGGGATTTCAAGAAATTATTGTTTCCTTGTTTCAGATGATTGCATTACTATACGCACTGCTTGCATGTTATTATTCCTTGCAGTAATAAGTGCTTTATGATTACATCGGTAGTTTCCAGTGCTGTTATGTCAATCACCAATTTCCCGTGTTGTGTGGGTTTCCTGTTATTGATGGATGGGTGATGTGGTATCGTAATGGAGATTGAAGCCACCGTGTCACCAGAATTAACCAGAATGATCTGTGTGATTCGGATTCATGAAGAGACACTGCATTTCCTCCTTATACCTTGTGTACATATAAAAGTGTCGTACAGTGTTCTTGATTCTATCAACATGGCAAATTCAAAATGTGAATTGGCAATTGTGTAGCTGCATATTTTAGCGTGTTGCATTTTCTGTGCGTTGCTGCTCCTGGTTGTATTAAATTGTCTGAATTTTGTATAGCTCTGTTAAATGATATGAAGGACACTGTGCAGGAGTAGCAGGCTCACACGCCTGAGTTTACTCACAAACACACAGCACCAGTTTGCCTGAGTTAGTACTGTGATCCTGATGCTCTTTCAGGGTGAATGTAAAGTTACAGCAAGATGCACAATTTTGTAATGCCCTAAAACAGTCTGCACCTGACTTAGTTCCTCATGCTGATCAAGACCCTTTTACCTGAGGCCATAATGATTCCATGCAGAGGATCACCAGGATTTTGCTCAAGCTTGCTAGTGCAATCCAGGTAAAATTAGTGGAATCAACACAATCCAGGAAGCCTGAGCAAAATCCTGGTGAGGACTTTTACTTTCTGAACCTGGAATTGACACCTCTGATTCCATGTGATGGACTAAATTCACTAATAGCATTGATTCCAGACACTCCATGCTTTTATGAACTGTACATGAATGCACAGAAATGCCTGGTGAACCTGTGTGTGTGTGTGTGTGTGTGTGTGTGTGTGTGTGTGTGTGTGTGTGTGTGTGTGTGTGTGTGTGTGTGTGTGTGTGTGTGCGCGCGCGCGCGCGTGTGCGTGTGTGTGCGTGCGCATGTGTGCGCGTGTGTGCGTGCGCGTGTGTGCGTGCGCGTGTGTGCGTGCGCGTGCGTGCGTGCGTGTGCGTGTGTGTGCGCGCTCTAGGCAGACATCTGGTCATTGGGTATAACTGCGATCGAGCTGGCCAAAGGGGAACCGCCCCACTCTGAGCTGCACCCAATGAAAGTGCTGTTCCTCATCCCAAAGAACAACCCGCCCACTCTGCAGGGCAGCTACAGCAAGCCGCTCAAGGAGTTTGTGGAGGCCTGTCTGAACAAGGAGCCCAGCTTCGTGAGTGTCTCCACCCCAGACCCCATCCACCTTCAGTCTGCTGTGCCACACGCTTCACGTAGAAGCTCTTTAGCATTAACATCCATATATTACAGTGCTGCTGATGCGTTTTGATAAATGTTCCTGATACGCAGCATTCTGTGGAGTTTTAGTTTGTGTTGTTTTGTTTGTTTTTCTTTACTAACGGGGTATCTGCTTTGTCTATATCTGCAGAGGCCAACAGCCAAGGAGCTCCTGAAACATAAGCTAATTGTGCGTTACGCTAAAAAACCCTCGTACCTCACCGAGCTCATCGACAGGTACAAGCGCTGGAAGGCTGAACAGGGTCAAGAGGAGTCCAGCTCGGAGGACTCTGACTCGTAAGCACTGCTGTGTCACTGTTTGGTAAACTGTTTCGTACAACATGGTCTACTCACTGCCCAGTGTCCTCTAATTCATGAATGTTTATGGATGTTTGAGGTTGAAAAACATAGTCGTTGTCCATGGTTCATGGGGAGCTGAGAGTGGACAGTGAAAGCCCCACATACATTTTGTTTTACGGATGTTTTTTTGTGATGGGAAGTGAACACATTGCTGAGATGAATGAACAAAACTGGCCTTTTCAGCATGAACTGTTCAGCCCGTATATAAGAACTGGCCCCATCTGTAACCCCACGGGTAATTTATAGCATCAGCCTTAACCGGGGAAAGTCACCGGTCACCAAGACTGCACAAGCTTCTCTCAGAAAGTAATACAGCAGTCACATGTGCTTCTGTGTGAGCGGCTCCCCTGTGGAGGGCTGTAAAGATGGCTGAGCCATGAGGGCGTCCACTGAAACACCAGTGTCTCTGTGTGTAGAAGGTGTTGCTCATTCTCGGTTGTAATGGGGTAAGCTCATATACACATAGTGGGTTCTACAATCACGACTCTCAGATGGAGATCAGTTTTGCTTGACTCGAAGCGGCTACGATAGTCAGCTGTTGTCTTTTGTAAGACACTGGAGGGGTCAGTCTCTCCCACCCCCATCAGACAAACAAACCAAAAGACCCACTTCAGATGACCAGACAAGGCATAATGACCAGGTTGATTATGAATAAAACACTTCAAGCCAGAATTACTATTGATTTATTTTAGAAAATTGGCAACACTCTTATGTCTTTGACAGTGCACTTTTCGTGTGTGTGTGTGTGTGTGTGTGCGTGTGTGTGTGTGCGTGCGCATTATTTGCGTAGAGAGCCGGACGGACAGGCAACAGGAGGGAGTGACTCAGGAGGGAGTGACTCAGGAAACGACAAATGGATCTTTAACACCATCAAAGAGAAGGACCCCAAAAAAATCCAGAACGGAGTGGCTCAGCACGCTGAGCTGGAGTGTGACCAGGTGAGGAAGCACACGTCTGTGTTGCACACACACTCCTCACCACCTTCACCGGGCATTCACAACACATTCACCCTTACACATCCATGACTCATGTTAGCCTTATGTGTTTATCTTCACTAACGCTCTGCAAATACAGCTTGCCAATACAGGAAGCATCTTTGTGATTACAGGAAGTCTGTGTAAGACTGATTATCACGATTTGTCCTGTTTCCATCACACTTTCATCATCGCACATTTGGATTTGGCCTGCTGAGAAATGAGGCTCCTCAACGCCTGTCATGATGGGGCAGGACTATGGGCTAACTGTCAGCGCCCCACACACACACACACACAGAGGCGGTCTTTGCATAGAGGCGTTGCTAGGCAATTGCCTTGGGCCCCTCCCACAGTAGGGCCCCCTTGTCTAGCTAAAGCCAGGTTCACACTACACGACTTTTCAGTCGTCAGGTTTTTGTGCCGTTCGCACTACACGACTGGTTGTGCTGTAATCGCGAGTCTTTCAGTTGTTTTGGCTTTCACACTACATGACTGATCGGCGACGCGGGCTCATTAAACGACTGGGGAATCGCCGACTCATCTGGCTGCCGTCCAAAAACACGAGAACACGAAAACGAAACTCTCACGAGAACCAGCAACACCACGTAGAAGAAAAAACAATGTACATGTACTCAACATTTTCGTTATTATTATTATTATTTTTTTTTACCGTTTAACTACTCCATAGTCCCAAATTGCCAGAATTATTTCATCTCTCCGTTGCAGTGAACATATATATAGTCAATCGCACTATTTCTCCAGTGCTGTCACAATAACTTAAACACAGTGTTGTAGTAAAGTTGTATGAAGCTAGATGCTGCTGTTGACTCACAGTCGCCGACTAGGCTTGATATTAAACATGCTAGATCTCTACGACGGCTCGGCGAGCGTCTTTCAGCAGTTCACACTACACGACTAGGCCTGTGTTGAAAAAATCGATTTTCCGATTCAGAATCGATTCGCATATGATGATCTGATTATCGGTTCGTACGTCCAAATATCGATTTTTTAGTGAACTTTTACCCCCGCCTCAATTCACGCAGGCGTGCTCGGTCTAACTAACTGTAAAACGACCTGGCGTCGGACAGTGCCGGTAACGACGAAAGTCAAATCGGCAATCTAAAAACAGAAGGACAGTTTATCCAGTGTCAGTGACTATTTACAGTTAGTCCGTGTCACTGACAGTTTACCCAGTGTTTTTACAGTTTTAAAAAAGTTTAAAATGTTCTTGTAACGTTGGGCGCAAGGCGATGGACGAGACAGAATCCTTGCACTTTCCAAATGTTACGTTTCTTACATTTACCGAAGCGCAGATAAAACACGTTTACATAGAACATGTGTGACTCAAACAACGACGAGCACAGGACGCTGCTCGAGCGCAAATTAAATACACAAACCACATCAACCCCACGTGATTACAAGACGAGCCACAGGTGAGGACTATCACAAGACGCACCCGCACCCACTGAGATACACCGACGTAGACGATTAGACGCAGACGACGTTAACACGCCCAAAACGGAGGGGTCGGGGACCGTAACGTGGGAGTTCTGTTCTTATATTCTCACTTTAAAGAAAAATACACGTTTACATTTTATACTTTCAGTTTATTAAGTGTGAGCACTTTTAAAATAAAAATGCATTTGGTTGCAACAGCTTTTGGGTGAATTCTTAATTATTTCAATCATAATAATAATGCACTGGTTAGTGTCCCAGTAGGAGCCCACTGTTGCAGATATAGACACCTCAAAGATGTCCTCTGTTTATTGTCCTGGATTACCTTTCTTGAAGGTAAATTTATGATGACCCTTTTCACCAGTCTTCCAGCCATCAGTAACTACCAACTACCAGTAACTATTTGCTGATTAATATCGATATAATACTAGTTTTAACATGTTGCTTCTGTACACAGTCAGGAAACAGCTCAAATACATTTTTAATAACACTAAACCCCGAATTGGATCAAATCGGATCGAATCGATTAAATCGGATTAAATCGAAAAAAATCGATTCTTAATCTTCAGAATCGGAATCGGATCGGTTCTTGGAATTTGAATCAATACCCAGCCCTATACACGCCGAGTGATCGCCGATTTGCCCCCGACCACAGTTTCTGTCGGCGATCTACAAAAACAGTCGGCGACTGAAAAACCAGCCTAAAATCGTGTAGTGTGAACCTGAACTTATTTCTTGCATATTAATGTTGATGGGCCCCCTAGCTAAATTCGCCTTGAGCCCCCAAATTGCTAAGTCCGCCACTGCACACACACACACACACACCCCTGTCCCCGCGTGCCACAGCGAGAGCACGGCCAAAGGAGGTGATGTCATCCTGAAGCCGTGAGGGCTTGGCTGTGTTTTATTTTGTGAATTTGGAGAGGGAGAAACTCCTGGTTCCATTTCCTCTAACGCAAACTGTACAAAGCGAAGAGCATCTGTGTTTCTGAGACTTTGCTGGAGGCAGCAGGTTGTGGGTGCGTGTTGTGGCAGAGGCCAAGAAAAAACTTCCTGATGAAATTAACACTAATATGACCGAAGCTACAAACATTTCTGTAGTATAGTGTATGTTGCCAATTCAGTGTAGGTGTCTGAGTCTCAGCTTCTCCAGTGAGTCAAAGACTGGCAAGCTGTTGCTGCACCCAGTAGAACAGGAGTGGGTGGAGGAACGTGCCTCCATCACCCTTATTTACTAGCATCACCAGGACATTTTCTGCATATTAGCAGCAACATGCAAATAAAACTGAGAGTTATGTTCGTAAACGTGAACATCAAGTGAGTGGTCCATAAACACACTAGGGTTGTGCCGATCGTCATTTATGATCCACCATCGCGATGGATGGTAACCATCGCAATACCACGCCCACTTTTTTGTTTTTCCACAAAAATGCACTGACCTTCTTTAGGTCTCCTTCACCTAAAACTTTAGCAGGGATTCGTCACAGATCTGAGTGCAAGCATGAAGCAGCCAGAGGACAGTGCCAGTTCCTCAGAACACCAGAACACTATGATCAGGGTAACTCAGTCCTGGTAGCGTTTATATACAGGAAGATAACCTATAGCTTGAGTGAAAAAACACGTTAACCTAGATTCAAACGTTGGGAATGTATCTGAGTCCTCAATTAAAGCTGGGAGATAATTCCACAACAGAAGGACTTTATAAGAGAATGGTGTTCCCCCAACAGCAGTCTGACTAACTGAGAACGCAGTAGAACAAGTGGGGTCTGTAGTATTCAGCGAGTTCCCTCAAATACCGTGGTGCCAGACCATGTAGATCTTTATACATCAGTTTTTAATCTTGAGTTTCATGTCATAAACTTTGATAAATTCATGTAGAAATTGTGTGAGTTTGACCACAGGACCTTGTGGTAGCTCAAAGAAATGCTGTGTGAAGCTTTGTCTTTCTGACTAAGACTTTGTTGTGCTCTCCGTCACAGGTGGAGGACAGTCCACAGAGGCCTTTTTCCCAGAGCTTGTCCACCATCATATCTCCAATGTTTGCTGAAGTAAGCACATAATCAAACATTTATGTCCCCTGCAGCTGCTGTTCGACTCTGCAGCTGTAGCTGCTGTGTGGCGAGGCTCGTGTTGGTTAAAGTAATATTGCATTAGGCTGCTGGGAGTGTTCCCCTGTGGGACAGCACTGCTCTGCTACCGCACCATTTCACCAGCACTTTCCACATTGGCTCAGAGCTGCGCATGTAAATAAATAAAGGGTTAAAGGAAGAATCATCCTGTAGTTGATGGGGCCTTCGTACGGGGGCTTTCGTGCGGGGCCCTTCGGCCTCCTCTCATGGGCAGCCTGCAGGAAGTGGGTCAGATGCACAATTTTAGCAACGACCCCATTGGTAGTGCATGCAGTACCGTGAGAGACAGTTGGACCTTCTGTCCCCCTCTGTCCCCCCGTCAGCTGAAGCAGAAAGGAGAGGCGAGCAGCACCAAGCCCGATGCGGTGGACGAGCTGAGGGAGGCCATATTCCTGGCGGAGGAGGCGTGCCCCGGCATCTCGGACTCTATGGTGGCAGAGCTCGTACAGAGACTGCAGAGGTAGGGTAGCCACGCCCCCTTCTCCCCGTACACCGCACAGCTGGAATTTCTGGGCAGGGCAGTTGAAATGTCCTAACCGTGTAGCGTGAATGTGCACCTTTCTCTCTGCGTTTCCCTGAACCTCACCACCACCACCGTCGTTCTGTCTTGACAGATTTGCAGTTCCAAGGACCCTGTCCCATTGACGGCTGCTGGGGCTGCTTGGCCCGCCCCCTTGTGGCCGGGGCCACACCTCCCTCACACTCTCCCTCACAGCCTCTGGCTGCAGCTTCAGCCTATACTCTCTTATAATCTTGGTTTACACAGCAATTGAAAGGTCTTTGGGGGGGGTGGGGCCTGGGTGAGGATGAACAGTCAGGCCCCTCCCCCCCTGCTTTGCAGTGCACCTTAATCAGCTTAGGCTGTGACACAGCAGTGGTTAGTTGCACCAGCAGCATGCAGGTTTTTTTTCCATACTTCATGTCTGACATCAAATTCTTAATGAAAGTATTTCATTCTTAACTAGTGTTCATTGCTAAATTCAAACACATCATGATTTCTTAATAATCTTAGTAAACTTTCCATGTTATTAGCTACATTTGAATCTTTACTTCATTATCACTGACTAGCCAAAAGAAGTAGCTAGTTTACATTTAGCTAGATAACATAATCCATATTGGTAGTTGCAGTCATGCAAGAAGTTGTGGTTATTTTATAACAATAAATGTGTATATATATTGTATTTTTATTTTTTTAGTATTGCTTGTTTTTGCATGGTAGATTTTATTTGCAGATCGAATAATGAGTTTGAGTGGTGGTTTACACCTGCTACATCACTGGTGTAAATTTACACTAGTGTTCTGTAAAGTAAGCATTTGGCTTCAGTAGAGGTTGGATAGCTGGTGCAACCCAGGCAGAGATCCCTTTGCAAATGTGCAGTAATGTGAAGCCAGATGTGTATTCAGCTCCTGGCTGTGTGTGTGCACGCATATCTGCGCAGATCCACGCTCTAGGGTCCAGGCAGCGGTGTTCTCTTCTTATTTGATTTGTTTTATTTTTGTTTGTTTGTTTTAACTCAGGTATCCTGCTCTCGGTGGCTAGTCTTCTGAGAGGCGGTCTGAGCATGCTCAGCTGGGCGGGTAAATGTGTGTGTACATGGGCTCCTTTTCACGAGCAGGTCATGGAGGTACGCTGATGAAAACACTGTGTAAAATGGCCAAATGCTTCTGTAGATACTGTTTATGAAGGTATGGATGTACACTGGCCATCACTAAGATTGCCTTGCCTTTGTTTTAAGTATGTAATTATTTTCAGCATTAACTTGATTATCTATTTGAAAGTTCGTAATGGATTGAACTGAATGCCAACATTAGGCTCATCACTAAACATTCCCACAAACCACTGCGAAGTGTTCACAGTTCCAGTGGTACACTCCAGTCACAGGTGTACACACCAGTCCTCCCATTACAGGCCACACAAATGCATTTGTCTGTTTATCCATGTTTGAGGCTCTGTTCTATACCCAACACGCATTCACATGCATTTAATTTCAGCCCCATAAAAGGGTCATGCTGTATTCTGCTTTTCTTTCCCCTTTCTTTAAATACTGTTAATGCTGTTTTTCCAAGTCACTTCGGTGGAAAACTAGTTTTTAATATACTGTGACCCGTTCATCCTGAGCAAACTCCTCAAGTCTTCCTGGAAACTAGTGGTACCGACAGCTTGAATTGCACTTAGATAACTGCCTTTTTATATGCATCATCCATAAAATATAAGCATGAGGCTTGCAGACAGTTCATATCTTCCCTACATCGATTGCTAATATGAGCAAACGAAATATACACTAAGGCTAGCAGTTTCATGTGCATATCACCTTGGTGCGTTTGATATTAATTCACATTCATTACTCATGTACATTTTAGTAGTGGTGGCAGAAAGGCCACGGCCTCTGTTTATCCCCTGAATGTCTCACGTTAGAGCTGCTTTCTTACGACGACCCCTGTTATGTTTTCACCTGTTAAGTGGTTGCTGACACTTTTGCTTTTTCTCCTCCAGATTTGACGTATTAAGCTTACTGAAAAGAACGTCTAGCATGAGTATCTGAGCCAAGCATCAGTCAATTACGGAGAAATGTATTTTCAGATAGTTTGTGGCCCTGTTGCTAGCAGAGTTCCACCCCAGTCCATCCCATAAGTCCAACTGCCCCGTCCAGAAATATGATCTCAGCAGAGATGGGCAGACTTGGGTATGGGCATAACTGGGAGATCACAAATACGTGTATATAGCAAGTGTTCTAAAGTCCATGTTTTTAAAAGCCTTTTGCCATAAAATCCAGATTTTTTATTTTTATTATTATGCTGAAGGTGTTTGCTTCTTAATACTGTTCAGTGTGAGGAAAATTCATCAACCTTAAAACAGCCTTCGGTCAGTTTGTGGTTGATCAAAAGTACTTGCCACGAAGTTCAAATCTAGAATCGGTATTAACACCAAATCAATATCTTTTGAGTACAGTTCAACTGCAGGTAAAGGCATGTAAAACATGACTGGTTCAATGTTGGCCCTCGATCACATTCTACAAAATGCATGCTTTCTAAATCAAATTCTTGCAACTCCACCCCCCACCCCATTAATTAATTTATTTGGGGGGTGGGGGGACCATTTGTTTTACAATGAGTGACAAGCTGTCTTTTTTTTTTTTTTTTTTTTTTTGCTCCTTCTCCAGATATTCTTTTCTTGAAATGTGCACCTTGTCCGGTTAGCATCTGAATGTGTTGCACAGTAAGCTGGTCTTTACACTTTAATAATAAGTGAAATCACGGTTTGTCATGTTTTGTCATGTTTGTCACTGCGACTGTACTTTCGCAAGTCTGGCAATAAATTAGTCAGGTCATCAGGTTTCTCAGCACAGATATATACTATATGAAACAGAACTGAATATTTTTGTAAGTGTAAAGTACAGTATTATATCACAAATGAAACTGGTGTGCTATCTAATTATGATTTTAAAACACTGTAAATGTTCTGTAACATTGCCAATAGTGTATAGTCTTGTATATAATCCTTGCTTTTGTCATCAAATACCAAGGTACTGAATTCCTTGCAAGCTTTCAAGTGATTTAAGAAAAAATAAAAAGATAAAATTACTTGTCCACTGTTTTGAAACTACTGCTAGTTTAATCAATGGGCTATTCATTTTATGTTCATTTATATAAAAAATAGCAACGTCTCTCAACGCACAACACGTCAAACCTTGAGGCGAATGGGCTACAGCAGTAGAAGACCACATCAGGTGCCACTCCTGTTGGCTAAGAACATGAAACAGGCTACAATTCCCACAGGCTCGCCAAAATTGGACAAGATTGGAAAAATGTTGCCTGGTCTGATGAGTCTCTATTTCTGCTGCAACATTCTGATGGTAGGGTCAGAAATTGGCATCTACAACATGAAAGCATGGATCCATCCAGCCTTGTATCAATGGTTTAGGCTGGCGGTGGTGGTGCAATGGTGTGGGGGATAATTTCCTGGCACACTTTAGTACCCATTAGTATGAATGAGCATTGTGTCAACGACAGCCTACCTGAGTATTGTTGCTGACCATGTCCATCAGTATAAGACCACAGTGTACCCATCATCTGATGGCTACTTCCAGCAGGATAACGCGCCATGTCATAAAGCACGAATCATCTCAGACTGGTTTATTGAACACAACAATGAGTTCACTGTACTTGAATGGCCTCCAGTCACCAGATCTCAATCCAATAGAGCACCTTTGGGATGTGGTGGAACAGGAGATTCACATCATGGATGTGACTCTCAGGAATCTATGCCACGAAGGATTAAGGCAGTTCTGTATGCAAAAGGGGGTCCAACCCCCCTTTTCAGCAATATTTGCTTAAGATTTTGCTCCAAAGTAAGACAACCAAAATTTTTGTAATTTGGCCAAAATATGCAAATTATCTTAACAGAATATAAAAAATATTAACTTTAGTCGTCGGTTTAACATACAACAAAAAATTACACACAGCAAGTTTTATTCATACATCCAAAAACAGATCAAATTTTGTCACACTATATACAGATATTACATACAATGTTTATACACATATTACATAATTTGTACAAGAAAAATATACATAAAAATGTAAACCTTTGTATACAAAAAATACCTTAGACAAATTAAGCAAGGACCAATAACAAAAGGTGACTATATTATTATTAGCTCATCCTATCATTTAAAAACAGTTATACAGTACATTCAATGAGAATAGGAATTTGTCAGCTATCTTTCAGATTTCAAGCAGTTTCAAGTGCCAACCGAGCCCTGAAGATGGTACGCTTTAGAGGGTTTTGCTGGGCAGTCAATCTCCCATGTTTTATGTGAAACACAGTGGGATCACATTCTTTGCAAGTAAAACCCATTAAAACCTGGAGTTAGGGGGACGTGGTATGGTAGAAAGTACTGAAAAGCTCAGAGCAATCCTTGCAAGTAGAATTTCTTTCAATCATAACTCATCAGGTATAAAATTGTCTCTCTTTAGTCTTTCAGCAGCCAGAGCTTGTTTTGGGGCCTCGGTTTACAAGAACAAACCATCCATTCCAAGATGAAAATCACTGATGCTACACAACTGCAAGTTCTCCTATATGATAAACAGACTATAATTACAAACCAAAAGTATGTATGCTTCAGTTTGATTTGGGAGGGGAAAGTGTGTCCCAGTAAGCCTACTGGTGCATTCGTATTAATCTCTCTTTGGAAACAAGCTTTGATGGGCAACAGTTATTTCATTATAAGGGTTTTGTGTTCATGTTCATGCAAACACAATCTCTTAGCCATAACTTTTAGCCATAACTACTAGCAGGATTTTAATAGCTATCAAAAATACTGTCCAACATGATCACAGTCGTTTTGTCCAAATAAACAACAAAAATACACCAACAATAATCATTAAACATGAAACATTGACCACTAGAATTTTGATAGCCATTAAAAGTAGTGACAGGTACACCACAAAACTAAAACTCCACTTGGTATCCTGCAAATGACATTTTTTTTACCCTCAGTCAGTCCACGGCCACCCAGTTATCTTATCAATAACTTATTAAGTAAAACCCAATTGTTACTTCCGAATCCAACCGCTACTCTATAAATATATTTTACACGACAATATGTGATAATCAGTCTGTGTCTAAAATCTACCAAAACCCATGTTTAACTGTCATAGCTAAAGAGGAATTTGAGCCGGGATTAAGTGGGGAGATCACCCCCCTGTGCTGCCTTCTCTGGGAGCGTGCGGAGCGATCGGGGAGGGGGGGGGGGGGGGGGGGGGGGGGATTGGTGCACACAGCGGCCGGCCTCCTGCACACTGCTGAGTTTAAACCTGGTTCGCATTACTGTGGAAGCCTGATGAGGAGAAGTCACAGTCCTGCACTGTGATTCCAAAGCAAAACAACAAAACACTTGCACCGTGGGTCCCAGCACAGCAGAGATGGCACAACTTAGGGTGACGTCACATTCATCCAGACATTCCTCACGACGAGCCACAGAGTAAAGAGCCGCTCTGCTCTTGGTTTTAGAGAAACTTCACTAGGCCATTATAGTCTACACCCAGTAAGCACCATAAAGAGAAACTGACATTTCGAATCAATATATTTGGTGAAGACTCACTCTCAAAAAAAAAAAGCATATACGTATATATTCCTTCTGGTCATAGGTGTAAAACCTATAGAATATTTTCTGTAGGAGTTTAGTAATGGTGTATTTAATGAGTATAAAACAGCCTAGATCCGGCTCTGCTATTAACCAGAAAAGAGTTCAGCCTTTATTCAATTACTCTGAAACAGAAATGTTTTTTCCTCTTCAAAGACCCAGAGCTCCAGTACACTTGGGCTGTCTAGGTGCTATGAGGTACACAACTCAGACTGACACAAAGTTCAATACTGGGATGAGAATACGCTAATGTGCTTTATTGCTTGAGTAACCAGGTTTTACGTTCAGGTGTCTGTGAGGTCTCTGAACAGGAACGTGTGCGGCCCAGGCTAAGTTCTCTGAGTAAGCTTCATCTGAGTGTCTGCATAAAAGGGTAAATATGTACAGTGCAATATAAAAAGAATCTTCTGAATAAAAGTCATTTAGCCGATTAGCTCCATACTGGATAGCCCCGCTGTGATCGGATTTATACACGGAGGTGTGCGGTCGTAAGGTCCGCGGACACACCAAGACTCCTACTGCTGTCTGCTTTCACTGAATGAAGACCTGCCTGAGAGGCAAGGGGCGGGACGGGGGAGGGGCTGTAAAGGAAAGGGGTCAAAGCGCTTGTGTAGGTGAGGCAGTCACGTGGCGAGAGCCGTTTCTCAATTAAAGTGGAGCTACTGATGGAGACACTGAACTCATCAAAAGGACGACATCACTGTCGCCTTCGATCCAGAGAGCATTTCCGAGCCGTCTACACCCTCCTCTCTCTGGAACGATCCTGCACTGTGAACCCAACAAGCACGGGTCGGCCAGCTGAACAAAGCCTCTACTCTCTTCTGCATGAATGAGCGACGGCAAGAATAATTTAATGTCCAAATTATGCATATTTGCTAAATACATGAAATACATGATCTTTCCCAGATGTGTTGGTATGTTCTACCAATATCAATATTTAATACTATAGTCTGAGCAAGTCATCAGACAACAACAATTCCAATTAATTTGTAACAGCGATAAAAGGCCAGTAAAAGTCTTGAAAGTTGAAAGGCGGGAAGAGTGATCAGGCAGTGACAGCGGAGTGGTGTGTGAGCAGCGGTGGATCACCACTCTAGATCAGACCAGCGTTCTGAGTGAACCCTGAATAAGGCTTTGCTGTTGGGCTGGGTGCAGGTCTTTCCCTCTCACTTGCTCTGCTGGAAGGGAGGAGTTGTGCTATTGGCACTTGCAGCGGTGGCACTAGCAATAGTGAATCCAGTAGGGGGCGCTGTGGAACTGTGGCTTGGCTGGAGGTCCTTGGGGATTCCGCTGTGCGAGGCCAGCTGGTGGCCGAAGGCCGCGCTGAACTGTGGCAGCTGCAGCTTGGGCTGGGCGGGGGTGAGGAGGTCTCTCGGGGGGCCGGAGGGGGACGCGGAGGGGGCGGGCGGGGACGTGAGGCCCGTGAGGCCCGGCTGCGGCACCGCGGACAGTGCGGCCGTGGGCCGCAGCGCGGCCGGGTGCGTGCTGGAGGGTGGGGTGGAGAGGGAGGTGGAGAGCAGGTGAGCGTCGGGGGTCAGGAGGTTGCCGAACTGTGCCGGGTCGGCGAGCGAGAGCGGCAGGGCGCTCCAGGCGGTGCGGGGCGCGCCTGGTAACCCGCTCAGAGGCACCTCCAGCATGAGGGGGGGCTCGGCGTGGTAGGAGCCGGGGTGAGGGGAGGAGATGTGGTCACTGTAGGGTGATGGCACGTGCTCACTGCCATAAGGAGGAGAGGGCAGCGGGGGTTCTGCTTTAGACAGGGCGGCACGGGGGAAGCCCCGCTCCGACAACGCACCGCTCGGGCCTGAAGGGGGCGCCGGGGCCGTGACTGGGGGGGGGGCGGGGAGACGGGGAGGGAGGGAAGTGATCGTCTGCGGAGGGGTGAAGGAGATTGTCCTCCAGCTCCAGACTGGGGAAGCTGTCGGATGCTATTCGGCCGTTCAGCAGGTCCCCCATCCCTGCCGCAGAGACGCCCGACCCAGAGAACACACTCATGCTGCGATGGTCGACCCCGTCGGCCTGGGTCAGATCACCCATGGAGGTCAAACCAACTAGCGAGTCTGGATACGAGCCCATCGCTTGCAGCGCACGTACCAGCTCCTCGGCCTCCTCTGTCGTAGGTAACAATTCCCCATTCTTGCCTAAATGTGCAGAAAAAGTACCCCCCACACCCAATTACACACATAAAGGTGCAGATACACACTTAAAAACGTAGTGCGTGTGTGCGTGTCTTTACCCTCAAAGAGGTCAAAGTCCTGCAGGTCGTCCGGTAGTCTGGGCAGCACGTCTGAAAAGTCTTCCTGATTTAACTCCAAATCGTTTGGAATGTCTGCTATGTCGTTGGTGATGTCATCAGGGAGTTCATCTGCGCTGAGGTCCGGCGTTGACGGACTCCTGAGGAAACGAGAAAGTCCACGAGAGATAAGACTGCGATCCAAGGTAGCCCGCCAAAAAAACCCGTCTGGAGATTCACACGCCCTGGAAACGAGCCACGAGCAGAAACATATCACGCAGCAGACAGGGTGTGTGTGTGTGTGTGTGTGAGTTACCTGATGCTGGCGTGGTGGGTGGGCAGTGCCAGCGTGGGGGGCATGGGCAGGTTGCCCTGCGGCAGGGCGGGAGGGATGGGCTTCTGGGGGCGCCGAGGCCCTCTCCTCCGTTTCTTCTTGTGTTTCTTGGTCAGCGCAGGGGGTTTGGTCTTCTTCCGCGGCCGCCGCTGCTGCTGTTGCACACGCCTGTTGCCGTCCCCGCGCAGGAAATTGTCCTGCGAACACGCGAGGGGACGGGGACGCACATGCATGGACACGCAGTTGAAGCGTCAAACGACAAACCCGGACGATGGATTAAGTTTAAAACTGAAACCCGAGACGGAATACGATGATGATGTGACATTTACTGGCATGTCACGGCACGGCAAAGGTGACTTTCACCCTCTGAACAAGAATTGACTGCTAGGTAATAAAATGCTTGCTGTAACGTTACGTTACACCGAGTCACTGTAACAATTATTTCTTGTTTATGTCATACAAATAAGCAGAGAAATTCCAAAGTTTCATTCCATAGCACATTTTTGTCATACAAGTTGAACAGGAGATATTTTTTGTGTGTTCCAAGCTCAAGAAGAAATTGTTGTATGTAATCCTTTAGTAACATAAAATACTCAATAAGAATAATGAATAAGAACAGTAACTTCAGAGGGTTAAACTCTTAGGAGCTATTTAACACACCCCGCCCCCATTTAAACCACAAATGCTGAAATCACCATTTTCTTGGCATGCTCGTCACAGAGAGGCGTTTGGTGGGTGATGTCGAAGACAGGGACAGAGCACTGCTGTCCGTCAGCGAATCGCGCCGTGCAGCTTGAGAAGAGCTGCTGTGAGCGGTTCTGCAGGATATCTGCCGTGACACGATGTCAAGGAGAAACACACACACACACACACACACACACCACCCATCTCCAGGAACACAATGAGGCAGAAGTGAGCCTGACGAATCAGGAGAGGCACGAGACCTCCAGACAGGCCCTGTGTAAGAGACACGTGCCACTGTTTCTGAGAAGCGGCACGACTTTCCAACAGTTAAGACTGGCGGATGTGGTGAGGAATCCTGCGTGGTACCAGTGTTGTCTGAGAGAGGAGGGGAGTGAGCGTGTGGGTGCGCGGGCAGGTCAGGATACGTTGGAAGCAGTGGCGTGTGAAAGGCAGAGCTGGATTCCCACACAGCTGACCCTTGGTACTTCCTGTACAAAGCACTTTTTCCACTTCCTGGTGCACCGCAGGCCTACAAGAGAACACATGACACTTCTGTTTACACGCACGCCCGACCAGTCTGTTATTACTCATTCTTAACACAGAGAAAAAGATTTACTGTAAATCTACCAACATCGCCAGTCTTGAAACTGCCATTAAGACTTTTAAACTGCCGAGCTGTTGCCGCAACAGTAATGTCACAACATTCACGCATCATGCGGGTCTCTGTCAAGTCCCACCAGCCAGAGTTCGGTCTGGTTGGTCACACACACACACACACACACACACACACACACACACACACACACACACACACCTGCTGGGGGGGTGGGAGTTTTTGCTGAGCTGCTGGATGAGCTGGCCGGTACAGTGGGGCTCCCTGCTAGCGGCGTGGAGCAGGGCTTTCCTGAAGGCGTAGCGGTATCTCCTGTGGCGTACGGCCGCCCTCTCCTGCCGACACAACTGCTTGTAGCGCTCTCGCAGGTACGTGCAGAGGCGGGCGAGACGAGACCGCCGCGGGACCGCCCCGTCCGCAAGGGAGCTGGAGACAAGGAGGCAGGACGACTGAGAGATCGGGCAATGTGCACAGAGGAGGACACCATGGCGGACACCATTTTCATCAATACCAGCTAAAGGGCAAGACGGTGGCTTCACCGGAGAGGGACACACGTTGTTAGGTCTTTTGAGCATTCGGTTGGCTACAAACGTCAACATGTTACATGAGTTTTGATACTTGCAAACAAATTCCTTACTAGTGGTGCGGACTTGATTCCCCTGGTCTCCAGACCTGAGGCAATGAAAGAATTCTCTCTTCTGCATCTTCGTCCTCATCAGCACTGTCTTCAGACCAGTCCAACCCTGCACAGACGGTTACAGAAGCGAATACAGCTTCATTACACTGTTCTCGGACCAGTTTCATGCAGGATTCATGTATGTGTGTATTTGAATTAAGAGTTCAGTTTGTGCTGTACAATAAAATATCTCAAATCAGTTCGTTTCAGTTAGTTATTTGTGTAACATCTCCTCCTCTCAGACCAAATGTTCTGTTCATCCTTTCCAAGACCATGCATCATGGTAGGTTACAACATCACCAAGAAAACTTGTGAAATCTCCATAAGTTGCGACATCATTTTGGAAACGCAGCAGTCACATTACAGTTTCTGCCCAAATGTTAAAAACAGCATGGACCGATGAGGCAATTTCTGACTCCATCACATTGGAAGCCTCCACTGAAGTGTGCTATAGTCAAATCTTTTAGTGGCTGGTTAGCATGAAGCGCTCTATTCCATCCATCGTTAGCACCTTTGGCTTTTTTGGGTGAAGTATTCCTTCAACACCAGGAGCTCTTTATGGATGTGTTAAGATGCTAGATATGCAAGTTATATAGGCTGATGACAGTTTTATGTCTGAGAGGTGGGGAGAACTTGTATCTTATGTATGCGTGTGTATGAAATGTAAGAGCAGAGAAATACCGAGGTGAGGGAACAGGTCTCCGTGCTCTTTATGTCTCTGGGCGCAGAGCTGCACCAAATGTTGAAGCCTCAGCAGGCAGGCAGGGGGTGCTGTGAAGGCAGTGGGTCGCATAGCCACTGGGCGGCGCTGTGGGCAGTCCTGGGCAGCGGACGGGTGGCTGGGGGCGTTGATGAGGGCATTCCGGCCGAGAGGCTGGCTCTGCTGGCCTGCGGAGGGGGGCGCGGTGGTCATCAGAGAGGCTCCAGCCTGAGGTGGGGCTGACTTGCATAGCAGACCCTGCTGTGCCCCCTGCTGGACGTAGGGAGACAGAACAGTGTGCTGGGGCGTTGGGAGGAGCCCTGAAGGTGGGGGCGGAGGAGGAGGAGGAGGCGGTGGCGGTGCTGGTGGTTGGAGGTGTGGGGAGGAGGGCAGCGCGCAGGCTGCCGTGACCTGCGTAAGGTGCTCGGAGGTGGGCGGAGGAAGTCCCACGTCATGGGGCGGCACCGGCTGAGTGGGCGTGGCCCGCCCGGGAGGTTTCCGCCTGACCACGGAGTTCTTCTGCACGATGCTCTCGCCCATATCTGCGTCCTCCTCGTAGAAGGCAAAGGGGTCGAGCAGCTCGGCGTCGGGCAGGGTGAGGGGAGGCAGGTGGGTGTAGGGGGGTGACGGAGGCAGGCCATCCAGCCCGTTGGAGGCTTTAAGAGCCAGAGGCGGCACGGTGATGTTCAGTGCTACGGACTCCAGCGCGTCGTGCTTCTTCTTGCGCTCTTTCTTGGGGATGAATCCCAGTACTTGCAGGTGGCTGTTACAGTATCTACACGATTTAACAGAAAAGGCCAAGAGCTGTCAAAATAAGGAAGGAATGGAGCCAAACGCAATGGTGCCAATGATGTCCTGTACATCAGTGCCATATCACTTCACAGACTGTGCTTCACATCCTGCCAATATATCAAACCTCTGCATTTTTTATAGACTGGCATTAATCTAATTGTTAATGGCTTAATTTTTAGAACACAATTTGTAGAAGAAAGACCGCTGCTTGTACAACAATGAGCTGCAATGAACTCGCAGCACATCAACTCAAGGCTGGAGTTGTGGAGGTTCACCAGGTCTAGGCCAGCGTGTGTGGGGTAAACAGCGGCCACTCACCTGCGGTCCTCAGCTTTGGGGATGGGGTTGGTGCAGCGCTGGCTGTTGTACTTGGCCACATATTCACATTGTTTGAAGGGAGCGGTCTTGTCCTCTAAGACGTGCCGTATGCAGAAGGCGTAACCATTGAGTCTACGCTGCTTGCACAGCTTGGGGCTATACGAGCACAAGGGCTTATTGTCCACCTCCGAGAAGTGTATGTGTTTCCCCTCATACATCACGTGACTCTGGTCCTTGAGAACATCAGCTGACGAGAAGAAGGCAGAAAAAGACTCAACAAATGTAACGGGCTCACCATCGCAGTAGAGCTCACATTCCGGTATGAATGTGTGAAGGTATGAATGTATAGAGATAGCAGACATGCACACAAGGCAGAAAATTAAAACATGAAGAACAGAGATAGACATGCACAGAAGGTATGGGACTAAAACATAGTGAAGACATTTAGCTGATGCTTGTATCCAAACAATTTATAATTATTGAGGGTTATGGGCCTTGCTCAGGGGCCCAAAAGAGGCAACTTGGCAGTGGTGGGGACTGAACTGTCATCCTTCTGACTAGCAGTTAAGTACATTACCCATTACAGCCCACATGGTGCCCAATCTTAAGGACTCGCCAGAAAACCTAATCAGTACAGGACACCATAATGTCCTCTCATCATATTAACATTCAGTTTAAAAAATTATTATAGAAAACAAATAATAACATTGGTAAAACACATTGGTATTTAGACTATAGTTTAGTCTATTCATAAGAAAAAATGAACTTTCAGACAGTGGTAGCTCAAATTGTTAAGATAACCAACTTCTAATCGGAAGGTTGCCAGTTCAAGCCTCATCACAAATTTGAATGTTGGGTCGCTGAACAAAGCTCTTAATCTTCAATTACTTAAACCATCTTCAGTCATAACTATAGGTCAGTTAAATAATTTAGCATTAGCTAAATGACAAAATGTAAAACATTTGTCATTTGAAAACTAGACTGAAGACTCCCTGTGCCTGTTACTTTCGATTATAAATACCATGTTAATGTTTGAACAAAATAAAGTTTAGAAAAAAAGTCAGTGTTCATTTTCACACGGTTTCTGAAAACCTTTGGTCTGAAATAAAAATAGCTTATAGGTTAAAATTAAATAGGACAGAAACTTTACAAACAACATCAACATTTAATAGCAGAGCTGTCAAACTTGATAATTCCGACAAATTAACATACACAAAGAAAAAAATGCATGTAATTCAGACTTTGCTGGTTAAATGAACGATATGCAACTCTGAACTTAACACTGTATGCGTGATATACACCCACACAGATCCCTGTTGCCTCCAATGAACTCTGAAGAGCAAAATAATCACCACTTCGTATTTCTAGTATAGGTGGAAATCACACAACTACACCGAGGTGACTGACGAAAGGATCCCTTGGCTCAGGGTTAATGTTACCCAACTACTGTTACCCACACACACACCGAAGCACCAACGTATGGGAGTCTGTATGCAGTTGTGTAGGCAGTCAGCTATACAGCCCACAACAGCACACCTCGTCAATTATTTAACTTACTAATGACTTAGCTAAACAGTGTAGTTGACAAAACCACTATAGCATTGCCTCATCATTCGGTTTTAAAATCTAATTTAAAAAGATTCCGGTGCTTGGTAGCTATCCATCCATCTAGCTAAGAACAACCAGGACATTTTTTAAGTAGGTTGCTAACCTTAAGACAGAGAACGGCTCAAGTTCAATTTGGCTAGCTGGCTAACTAGCTAGCTTCCGTGTCAACATTAGCATTGTCGCTAAAAGTGCCAATCAACGTTAAACACGGCGTTCACGTAGCTAGCGCACTAGCTAACCAACCAACACAAACCGCTTACAAATAACATTAAACCGAGTTAAGTAACCCAAGCTAGCCAGCAATTAACCCAACTGTCAATAACACACTGAAGTGACCTCTTCAGTTATGTATAGGTCCAGTTTTATTTCGCCTCAGGAAACTCTTTACGAGAACGTATATAGCTGAAGGACGGCGCGAGTAACAGCGTTAGCTAGCTACCAGGTTAGCCGATGTGTTTAACTATACAGCCCGTTAGCATGTAGTGCTAAAAACAAAGTCGCGGTATCCAGGAAACGGGACATATAAACACAGTTCTGGTTTATTTCCTAACTCCTAAACGGTATATCCAAACATACGTTTACATATGAATTCATAGATACACACGCTGCTTACAAAATTATATAATGTGTTCATTAATTGCAGTTATTATCATTCTAAACAAAGACGAAAGAAGGCGTATAGGCCTCTATACAGGCCGACAAAGTGGCAGTTACATAGCTTGCATGCTAGCTGCTTACAAAACTATTATACTACTACATTCATTTAACATATGCCTTAAAATAAAACACAAGGAAAACATTTTAGGGGTGTTGGGAATATGAATTAAGAGTTTATCAAAGAGGCACTTTATTATGTTAAGCATATAACGCTGGAGTACGGAAAAGGAAGATATCAAAAGCGGCCTTCAAAACCTTTACCATCCTCAGCCCTCGAGTAGCACATGCGCCGCATTAGAGGTCTCAAAACCGGCCGTGTCATTAACCGATAGCCCGGCTGCAGGATAGTTGCGCTTACCTTCAATTAGTACAGGCTCTACGGGGTGTTCACTCCGGATAGACTGGAAATGCCCAATATAATCAGCTGGACCAGTTATGCATCGGTACTCGAAATTCTACGGAAAATACTCCTTTTTGAAGTCGTACGCCATTAACTTTAAAGCAATGAGGCATTTAAATGTATTTTATCCTCGGCTAACATTGGAAGTACGGGCTGCTGAATTTTTTTTAGTTCAGTCCTCGATAGACTCCTCACAGCACCACTATCGGCACTGCGGGGACATGACAACAACCCACAGCTCGACAACAACCTCTTCTACCATATTGGAAGTTGAACTAGGTATTAACTACAGGCGAAATAATGAACCATCGTGCACATCCATTTCACTGAATTGGCACTGTTTTGTGGGGCAGATAATGTCCCGAGATGTCCAGCTGGTGCAAAGGTTGAGCGTTGTCTGTACAACATTTTTGTAAGCATGATTACACGATCTCTGATGTCTAGCTAACTTCTTGTCTCTATTACTGCATGACAGAATACCTCCGCTCTTTCATACTGACCACTCGCTGCCAGAGCATGAATAGGTCTAGTGAAAAGGGAGGTACTCTCTTTAGATTTAACTTTCCATATTACACTATTAAAATAATTATCTCTGTTCAGTAGCATGAAATGTACATTGCATATAAAAATGACAAATGTATGATTACTAATTACAACATTACAAAAAAAACAACTACATTAATATAGGAAAGTATTTAAAACAATAGTAATGGTCTAAAGTACCATTCTATGATATTTTAATCATAGATTTAATTATCATAGTTAAGCCTCTTAAAAAATCTCAGCAGTACCCTGTAGGGTATTTGGTTAATTATTTCAGCATTTGCCTTCTTGCTGTGGTTCAGTTTAGAATTTGCAAGATTTGCTATGCGTATATATATTACATTCACACATTGTCAATTTGTATTTATTTTCCATCATGTCTTTAGATAAAACTCATAGTTGTTGATTATAGCATACTGGGGTTGCTGTAATTTTTGTTCACATGATTTTAGTTACATTTTTATCACATTAAATTATTTTTTACATTTTCAATATATTGTGTTATTTTGTTATTACAAAGTGTCTACAAAAATGAGTTTTTCCTGGTGTCTACAGAAGTTCACAGTTCATGATAAATCACAGTTCACAGCAAAACTACTTATTTCACAGTGTATATATCTCTGCCAATTTAAAAATACTGACAAGCAATTTAGGTTGTTAAGGTTGTGTCACAGCGGTGCTTACGGTGCTAGTGTAAAGCGCAGGTGTTTATGGTCAGCAAGTCACTGCTAATTAGCCTTTTAGAAATAATTAGCTGCCTCCGCATCATCATAGCACACCAGGTTGAATGCCACCTGGGCCTCATCCTGTGTGTCATAGGGCAGAGTGACCCCAGTCAGCTTATGCCACCTAGTAACACACTAATGTGAGGAAGTTCAGTTTTGAGTAACACCAAAAACAACCTGAGCTTCATTAGTGCATACGGTCAAGGAAAATGCGAAGCCGCTCAAATATTTTCCAAGTGAATTTAATGGAACACTAAATGAATGATGTTAAGTTACATTCATATTTGTTTTTACACTTGGTTGTATGGGATATATCTGTTTTTTCTTTGTGTCCTATATGTGTTTCCAACATTTTGATTAGTACTTGAGCAGGAAATCCTCTTATGCCATAATAATAATATATACAAGACAACAACAATCACCAAGCTTTAATCAAACTACTAATGTAAAATTTATATTATAAGCATTATTATTATTATTATTATTATTATTATTATTATTATTGACAAATAATTTGTTTGTATTTGTGTGAGAGACTGCCTGACCCTTGTGGATAATTAAACAGTTCCTGGGAAGCTGTGATGCAGTCAATGTCAACCCCAAGCAGGAAGAGCACTCCTTGGGTGGGGGTCTTCCTCCTGTCATCCATCTCTGGCTTATCCCTCAGATTCAAGACTACTGCATGGCTTGCTCTTTTAAAATCTGTATTTCAGGGAAATTCAGGTTAAACAATGACTTAGAAACAAAAAATTCAATTTATCAGACAAATAATTTACAATGTGAATTCAATGTAATTGCTGCATCTACTGTACATGATCGAAATTTTATAAACAAGCATCAATATATTACAGGTCATACTGTCCTACACCTGAGAAGAACATTAAATACCTCTTCAGTTGTCCCAAATGCTACTGCTGACACGAGCATTATGAACAATGGCAGTCAGAACAGCATGTGCGGCACTGCCTAGTACCACCACCACCACAGGGCTCTTTGTCTGGGACAGGACCTGGGAGAAACCAGGCAGGACAAAGAACATCTCGTAAATCAAGAGTACGGAGCTAACTGTTTAACACAATTTCTTTACACAGCTTGTTTAATACACATTGACACAAACATATTGAAGAATATCATTCTACCATGTACACATTCACTTGGGTTTTACTTAGTTTATGTAATTGATACTCACCTGCTGTAATACCCTTTAGTACATGGTTTTGATCTCCCAGGTGGTTGGAGGTACAACATGTGTCCAATGAACGCCACCTGTAGGTCATTGGGGAGCCATCTTTAGATAAATCTCAGAAAATCACTAAAATTACCCCTAGAGACAGGCCTAATCTAGGCTCCCAAAGTACTACCTAACAAATTACTGAAAGGAAACTGTTGAACCACAGAGTTCCTGCAATAACATGGAGACTCATTGTTTGATAAATCAGATAAGTCTTAATATAAGGATACTGAACAGCACCTCTAACAGTACAGCAAGAGGAAATAACAACCATTTAGTGTTGGAATGACATACCTTGCTGGTCTGATATCAGTCTCCAGCTCCTGGCAAAATTCACCTCTTCTTAATGTGAGTTTTGAACAGCAGAGCCTTGTAGTGAGAGCTCATGCTGTCTAGTAACAGTAGATCTGCTTCCTCGACACCACTGATGCACGATAAGCAGGCAGCTTAACGTTAGTACCATTGGAATGTTAGTACTCTTGGAAAAGACCACACTGACAGCACTACATCACCCAGAATTCATTTTGCTGTCAGAATCTCACCTCATCATACTTTAGCCTGAGGGGAAATGTCCTCTTTGCATAGGTTTCACTTTTTGGCAGTTCACTTGTCTTTCAGAGCATTTGTGCCTCCTACTATACATTCAACCTCACTGCCCCGGGTAGCTTGTAGTCATCAACACAAGGGTTTTTTGAAGCTACCTATCTCTCTCGGGAACCACCATCGCCACTGTTATGTCTCGGGTCTACGTATGCTCATATGAATATGCATGGAGTTCTATTCAGGTTTAGGTCCAGTGCTGGTTTTCCTCCTCGCCTGTGACCCAGACCCAGTCCGGAGTTCCACTTCGAATCTTTATACTAGCCATCCGACCCTGAACCAAGGATCTGCCTGAAAGAAGGATAAAGAGGATTTGGAAGTGAGAGACACTCGGGAGATTGATTGAGAGACTTGTTGTTACTTGTATTATCTGTGATATTATACTATACTATGCTTTGTTCTTTCTTTGGTACTAGATCTTGTTTTTCCTTTACTTCCCTTCACTTTGAGCTTGTTTGATCCCTGAGAGTTTCAGAACTGTTGTAAACACTGTTGTATTGGGTGTACACTGACAACGAGGGACTGACTGCTGTGTCTGTTGGAACATGGATAAAATGTTTTCCTTTGTGTTTCATTTAGGTAGTAAGTGTAGTCTTGTGTGTTTTCTTTGTTGGAGGCTTAGTCAGTGCCTGCTGTTTTTAGGCGGGTTTTTTGTTTGTCACTCCTGATGTCACTAGTACCAGTATTACACTTTGTATTGTATATGTTTTGTATATTTGTCTGTATAATACACTGGCACATTTTGAACCATGGCCTCCAGGGTTGAGTTTTTCTTCATTTTCTCTTATATTCTTATAGCCATTTATCTCGTGACTCTTGCTACAGCCTTAAAGCTTGAAAGGCCCATAGTCCGCCCTCAAGCAAGAGGCACCTCCAGGGCTGTCCAGGCACATCATTAATCCCCCATTATTCTTACAGTTTGTGCAGTGTGTGTGACATGAACGCTGTGCCTTGATCTGTCAGAATTTTTTTTCAGATTCCAACTCAGAAGATATGCTGCTGGAATACCAATAAAACCCCCAAAACATCCCCAAATTCTCTAAAGGCCTGATATGTTCCTTACCAATTCTTTACAAAGTCCATATGATTATAGAGAGGAGTGCAAAGGAGCTCTTGTGATGATTGTGGAGTTAATCATCTGACATTCAAAGCATCGTGCCCATGGTCTGCGTGCATCAGGTCGAATGTCCCACTAATAAAAACAGGCCATTCACTGGTTTAGTGGTTTATACTGTTCTAAGTGGCTTGCTATAAGATTATTATGAGCCTCATGAAAAAGCATTTCCCTGTGGCATTTTGAAACCAACAAATGAGTAACTCCTTAATCAGTCTGAGTGTATGACATCATGTTATATAGTCTGTTGTCAAGAAATAAGGGAATAGGAGGACTGTTCTCAATTTGAGCACCTAACCACTAATTAATCTTCGAAGGTGTGTTGTCCCAAGACTGGGCCAGCAGGTTATCTCCCATGGGAAAGACAATATGGAGCCATGATTGACTGTCTCTAAGGAGTGGTCTACTAAGCCACACCCCCTCCCTCTGGCTCCTCCTGCTCTAGCATAGCTGGAAATGGCTGTGGAAGTTCATGTGCAAATCTCGCCCAGCATAAGGCAGGGCGCACCCATAAGTACTTGCCTCATTACCTCTGAAAGCTGTGAGAAATCATTACCCAAAATTATAGGTTGGGTAAGGCGAGGACTACCCATACTATGTGTTTTGATACTTGCCCTTGTACAGACTCTGGTATGCAATATGTCTCTAGATCAATGGATGGGTGCAGCCCTATGAGAGGGCACTGAGGCCATGAGAAGACATTGCGTAAGCATGTTCTTTGTGTACCACATGCAACATCCATAGTTATTTTGATTTTGCCACAAAAATCTGACTAGATTTTTTTTAAACAATTGTTTTTTTTACCTACAGAGATACTGTACCACCATGGAGTTGAGTAGAATGTCAAATAATGTTAGTGCATGTCCTGATACAGCACACATTGGCAATGGTAGGTTAATTATCTTCTGGAGTGATCAATCTGTAAAATCATTTCAAGTAATGATTATCAAGTAATGCTTACTTCTGTGTAAATATGATGTAAATATAAAATTAATCAAATCAATATAATAATAAACAAATTTTCATTAGGGTCAATGGAAAGAGGGAATGTATGTTGGCTAGTGTTAGACCCATGTGCCATCATGCCTGTTTGTTTCAACAATGAGACAGAGTCAGTGGGCAAAAATACTTTGTCTGGTAGTCAAAAATCTTTAAAAATGTGGAACTGAAAAATATGTATTCCCACATTTGTAATCAGTTTAAGGCCTCGGTTTTGGCTGACTGGTTTCTTCTTTATTAGCACAAAGGAATGATTTTCTGAAGGATTGCAGGATATTTAATTGTGATTGAATGATTGAAGAAATGCTGCCACAGTGTTCTTCGTACAAACCATGACTCGGTGACATCTTGACTCTGAGGAAAATTTTCATCACTCCTCTTCTAGACTAAATCAATAGATTCCAGAACATCAAAAGACTCCAAAACATCACCACTACATCAACGGAGGAATCAGGGGTCTTCCTGCAAGTTAAAACTCAAACTTACCTTGAGAAGTTTGGAGAAAAAGTAAATAACGCTGTGCCCTGTTTGCCCCAGGCTCGAGGGGTGAAGGAGTTGGGTTTGAAGGTAGGTGGAGGGTTTGGAGGTAGCAGAAGGTAGGTGCCCCATCAGCATGGACGTAGTTTTGATTTCATAAGTGGGGGGGACACAACCTGGGGTGGCGAACTGTTGAGCGGGGGGGGGGGGGGGGGGGGGGGGTTGAATGAAAATTGTTGAGCGCTGTGAACAAAAATTGTTGAGCGGGGGGGGGGGGGGGGGGGAGCTCGGAGCTGCATGATCCTAGTGCTAGATTTGTCGCTATTTGGATATTGTTTTTTTAACCGTTAAAAAGTGGGGGGGACATGACTTCGTCGCTACTTAAATATTTGGTTTTAACTGTAAAAACTGGGGGGGACCAAAACCGGCTTTTGAAAAAGTGGGGGGGACATGTCCCCCCCGTCCCCCCCCAAAACTACGTCCGTGCCCATCAGGGCAGATATCGCATCTCCAGACAACACAGAGGAGCGCTGACTCAGACGAGAGTGGCGAGTGCCAAGCTTTGTTTGTCCTGCCCGCAGGTCTCCAATCTTCTACCCTGACTACCTCAAGTGCAAAACATGTTAAATATCCATATAAAGACTAGTGTTAAAAAGATTTCACCAGCTGTTTCACAGTCATGTGAAAATGGCTTGCCACACTTCCTGAACAAGAAGTAACTAATATCACCAATGACCGCCAGGCCCTGGCTGTCATATTTGTCCAGTTCTAAGATGGAAACAAGAAGTAATGAGATTTCGTTTCATATATTTTTTCTAATAGTTTCATACTATCTACTACTATGGTAGTATTAATCTTTAAACTGATGCTTGGAAACTTCCATTAGAAAACATACATTATCAAACATCTCTTATTATCTTAATAAATATTTTCCTGTAATGGTCCTGCTTAGTTCTGTCACGGTACAGCCCCGCCCCTTCCCTTCAGGCATATTTGTGTGTCGTTTCATGTGTTCATGTCTATGTATGTAGTTCTGTGGATGCAGTTCTGTGTGTTCATTCGTTGTATCGGCTACATGTCTCATTATTGTTATGTGTTGTACTTGTTCCTTGTTTATGTGTAGGTATCTAATCATGTGTTGATGCTGTGCCTGTCGTTCATCATTGTGTAAGTCAGATCCGTGGTGTGTTTGTGTTGTATGTTGCTAAGCACTACCACGCTTACTTGCAAAGATAAATGTCATTTGTGTTAAGGCAATGCCTCGGTTTCGGCATCCTGTTACAATTCAATATGTAATTACACAAAATGAAAAACATTTTTCAAAGACCCAGAGTAAATAACATTACATTACAATTATATTTTCCACATGATAGACATCAGTTTAAATCTTCCTAGATTGCAGATTATTTAGTAGATTATCGTAAATTATTTAAGTATCTGAAAGCTTCACAATGGGTGCACAGGGTGCAGCATGTCTTGATAGTTTTCATGAGAGGGCCTGTGTTCTTCTAAGCTTCTCCTCCATAAACCAACTACCATAACTGTTAATCATGCACTGTTCCAATATAGGAAATCATTAAAGAAATTCTTGATCAATTGTCACATCCAGCTCCGCCCTCCTCCCTTGTCCCGTTTAGTTTCCCCGTTTCCTTGGTTTCCCTTCTGTCTGCCACGCCCCCGTCCTAAGTGTTCCCACCTGTGTCTCGTTTACTTCCCTGGTTGTTGTGTACTTAGTTGCCTTGCTCTCCTGCTCTTCTGTGGTTCCTGTTTATCTTTATGCCTGTTCATATTCTTAGTTTTGTCTCTAGTCGCTATTGTTAGTCTGTTTCCTCCCCTTTGCCCTTCTGCTCTGCTCCGCGTTGTCTAACTCATTGTTTTCTCCCCTTTGCTCTTCTACCTCGCCCCGCGTAGTCTACTTGATTGATTAGTATTGTTGTTAGTTTCCCTATCGTTCACGTTTATCTTTGGTTAGGTTCTCCTGTATCTGGTTATTCGTCCATAGCCTGGTGTTGTCATTTGTGCTCCGCTCTCCCTCTAGTCGTTGCTCCCCTTGTTATGATTCTCCCCTTTACGTTCTTGTAACATGTGTTGTTGTAATGTTCCCAAATGTGTTACCTTTTCCTAGTTGTCTTATAGTTCTACTCCATAGTATTATCCCTTCGTTGTACAGTGTAATTCCTATCTGCATTCTGTGTTTCAATCTAGTGTTTTGTCTTTTTAATAAATATTCATCATGCATTTGCGTCACCCCTGCCTCTGACAAGCGTTACATTGATCTTGGTTTTTGTCTTGTTTGTTGTTAATCTTTTTAGTAAAAAAGTGTATTACATAAGCTTGCTGGCATATTAATATATACTTAAAATATATGCAACTTGGCTACCAAGCTAGCATATATTACATTTAATGGTAGTTTCTTTGTAGTCTTAACATCCTCAGAAGTGGTGGTATATTTCTTATATATTTGTAATGTAATTCAAGCTTATTTGTAACATAATACAAGCGAACCTTACAGTCAGATAGCTATTTGTTGTGAAATGAAATGGTTAATTTCTAGCATTTTCAAGTACTTTAGCCAAAATTCCAGCACCTTTTTAAGTCTGGAAAATGCAACATTAAAATTCAAACATTTTCAAGGATTTCAAGCACAAAGCTTGAAATGGGGTCTGTCTGTTCCAAGCTCCTGTATCCTCTTCAAACGAACACCTGGTGAAGTTTGTTCGTAAGGATAAAACTGAATTTTCCTTCATTTGATAGAAATTCAACTTGAAACTTGTAATGTAAACTTGTCAACTTGAAATGTAAACTGTTCAACAAGTTAAATCATCCCCGTCCAGCGAACACTTATAATTGACATAAATGTATATGTCTAAGGAGCATTTATTCTCTGGATAATTTGATGGGGGTGGGGGCACTGCACCCTACAGACAAGCTGTCACTGTGTAGGACCTGCAGGGTTTATGTATTCAGGCTTTGTCACACTTGTATCCAATGTCCTTCTCACTCCTTCACAGTTGATGTTTGTAAATGAAAAATAATGGACTGCATTCCTTTAGTTTGATTCCTCCCAGCTGTCCTGTAGAGCTACAGAAGCTATATCCCATCTGTTTGCCAAATGTGATTTGTTAGGATTTCTGCTCTGGAGGCAAACAAATACAAAAATAAATCACCAGTTTTGAAGACTTCCCTGAAAACCTCCCCCCTAGATCGCACACTTCATGAAATAATCTCAGCCAGTTGTTAGCCACGGAAAATGGATATTGGTCAGGTAAAGAAATATTTTAGATAAGGTACCATGCTGATTTTTATTTATTATTGTGATGCAGAATATTTAATCTGCATTTAAAGTGTCATGTAAAAAATATGTATGTATATGTATTTCATAGACACATCATCTAAAAATTACTTCAAACATTGAATGGCAATGTGTAAGATTCGGTTTGAGCTGTAATTCCCAAAGGTTTTCTTAACAGGTTGTCTTATGTAAACAGCTGCCATTTGGCTCAATGAGGGCTTTGATGCCATTTGCTGGAAAATATTCTGGGGATGGCTTTTATTTATCAAATCATACCTATTCTTCTATTCAGATAAATCAAAATGATTCCATGCATTCTTCACATTGAAAACTTGAGTCTACCTATAGCAAACTGAGCATTACTGCAGCAGCATTTATGAAACATTAGGGTAGACGGTCTACACATTTTGAACAAATGCTGCTTTAATTACAAACATTATATTTGGGAGGTTATTAATATAAATACTTAACAAAATACATAGTATATGTACAAACTGCATGTATATGAATAAGAAATTGGAACTACAGTGCAATAATTATAAAAAAGAATTTAAAAAAAATGTTACATAGTAATTTTTTGTTAGAAATGATCTCTTTGTAAACTTCACTCGGAAATGATAAATGGTTTTAGAAAACATAGGTAAAATTCCCCATCTTGCACTTCTTACTCTGGTATCATAGCAACTCTGTAAAACCCTAGTTAAAAAAGTATAAATAAAAAGTTTAAAAAATGGAAAAAACCACATTGGGTTATTTTGTGTAACTTGGTAAGCATACCTTCACACACGCACTGGAAATTGTGGTTGCATTTCTCATCTGAACGGGAATCTATCATGCTGGCTTCTGTAACGGACCACTGACATTTGTCAGATTTCCCATCTAGCTCCACCCAGACTGTTGCCTGTCCCTTCTTGCTGCTCTACACCCTTACCATGAACTCCACCCACCATGTGGTCTCTCATCTTGAATGAGGTGCTATCGAACCTATTACTCATTCATTCTACTGTTTTGTTGCCTGCTGTCCATTGATTTTACTGGCCTTGATTTTGACTGTTTGGACTGTGATCTTGTTTTCTTTCTCTGGCTTGATTCCTGTGATATACAAATACATTTCTCTTGATAAAAAGATAAAATAAACTACATATATATAATATATATACATGTAAAGTGTCAGACAGCCAGTTTAGAGCAACAGAAACTAATAATCTTCATTAAATACAACAGGCATATTATTCATTGTGCGTTGTTTGTGTAATGAGTCAAACAGCTGAGTCTTGGTTTGCTGGGTAAAGCCTTCTGATTCTGCCTGCACCCACACTGAGAGATGTGGTTGGGGCTAATGTTGCTTGCTCAGGTTTTCCACACTGAACCATTTATAGTGACACCCAAATGACTGAAAATGTAGCCATGCATAGCTCCAAAGACAGCAAAGAAATATAAACATTCCTTATTAACCCTTCCATAGTAAAATGATAAACTTTATACTTTATAGTTTTATAGATTTATGGTTTAGAGTTTTTAGTGCAAAAAAATAGGTTATATATATTAAAATGCTTTTGGCGGATATGCCAAATCTTGCGTCTCAGCTGAAGCCAGAGACATGGATATCTGGCATACTTATTTAAATGCTGGTGTAGAACTCAGGGCCTCAGACTTTAGAGCAGATCGAAGGCTCTTCAGGAGAGCAGCTAGCCAACACCGACGCCGACTCTGTGGCAGACACGTTCTGGTTGAGCTCTCTCAGGGAGTTCTTGGCAATGTTCATGCAAGACCTCCTTATGATGGCGCGCATGTTCTTGTTGAGCAGTGCATAGAGCATGGGGTTAACGCAGCTGTTGAAGAAACCCAGGCTAGTGGCCAGGGGGAAGCCCACAGTCAGGACCAGGTGCAGGCTGGTGGTGTGATAGGTGGTCAGCTCCATGAGGCTGAAGATGTGGAATGGTGCCCAGCACAGGAAGAAGGCGAGGATGATCGCGGAGACCATCCTGGAGAAGCTGGAGATGCGTTTAATGCCCGGCTGCCTCATCTTCCTCGCCAGGAGCACAGCCGTCACAGTGATGGTGAGGAAGGGCAGGAAGAAGCCGATGGTGGTGCGCAGGATAACCACGGCCACGTGCCTCACCATGCTGACGTGAATGTCCTGTTCGTGGAAGTTGTTGAAACATACCACTTTGCTGTTGTACTCCGTCGTTTCGCGGAAGACCAGGGTGGGGATGCTCAGGGAGATAGAGGCGACCCAGACCAAGGCGGACACGACCCACGCGCGCAGCACCGTGCGCTCCCACCGGGCCCAGACAAAGTGCACCAGAGAGACGTAACGGTCCACGCTGAGCACGGTGAGAAACAGCACGCTGGCGTACATGTTCACCGTGCACACGAAAGAGTTCAGCTTGCACATGGTCCATCCGAAGGTCCAGTTAAAGTCACGCAGCACGTAATCGATGGAGAAGGGCAGGAAGAGGACGAACACGAAATCAGCCATGGCCAGGTTCTGCAGCCACACACTGTTAATTGTCCGCTTGATTTTGAAGGCCGTCACCCAGATCACGATGCCATTCCCAAATACGCCGAGCACAAATGCGAAGATGTAGATAATCACTGAAATGATATGCAATGTCTCCTTCTGGATATAACCATCTCCCCTAGTATGCAGAATGTCCCCATACTCTAAGTAGTCATAGGTGTAGTTGTCATAGTCTGCTAGTTCCATGTCCGTCATGATAGGGCAAAGACCTTAACGCAGCTGTAAAAAATAACATCAACAGTTGGGTTATCTGACAGGTACAGGTCAAAGTAAATAGTTCTCAAAGAAAAGTCTGTTCTAGAAGAAATCCATCACTAATCCTTAAATCAAATTCTGTGTGAGAAAGATATCAGTACTACTTAGCAGACATTGTCACTAGGTTAGTTAGTAGTTTGGCTCTTCTGCACAGATCTGTTATTCTGTACTGTACTGATCTTCTGTTCTGTACTGTACTGATCTTCTGTTCTGTACTGTACTGATCTTCTGTTCTGCACTGTACTGATATTCTGTTCTGCACTGTACTGATCTTCTGTTCTGCACTGTACTGATCTTCTGTTCTGTATTGCACTGATCTTCTGTTCTGTACTGTACTGATCTTCTGTTCTGTACTGTACTGATCTTCTGTTCTGCACTGTACTGATCTTCTGTTCTGTATTGCACTGATCTTCTGTTTTGTACTGTACTGATCTTCTGTTCTGCACTGTACTGATCTTCTGTTCTGTACTGTACTGATCTTCTGTTCTGCACTGTACTGATCTTTTGTTCTGCACTGCACTGATCTTCTGTTCTGCACTGTACTGATCTTTTGTTCTGCACTGCACTGATCTTCTCTTCTGCACTGTACTGATCTTCTGTTTTGTACTGTACTGATCTTCTGTTCTGCACTGTACTGATCTTCTGTTTTGTACTGTACTGATCTTTTGTTCTGCACTGCACTGATCAGCCATTCTGCACTGCTCTGATCTGCTCTTCTGCATTGTACTGATTCATTATCCTGATCAACAGCAAGTTTCCCCCCTTCCTTCTGGGCCTTACTTCAACATTCCAGAGCCAACAGAAATATGATTAAAGAGAAAGAGATGGGGGTGTGGACAGGGTTAAGGATATGGTGCAAACAGAACCATTTCCACATTGTGTGTGCCCACTTCATATTTTGCCACTTTTATTGTTACATCCTGTTTTCCTGGCCTCGTCTTTTTCCGGTAAATTCCGGGATTCGTGACCATATATTTTAGACAACTCACCACAGTCCCCACAGATAAGCCTCTACCACATGCCAGCCATACCAACACGCAACAACCCTCTATCCTGCCAGCTCATGACTCATGAAGACGCGTCACTAAATGTAACTACAGCCATATGTGCCTTATGTGTTGGGTCTTTTGGTGTTTTTTTTTGGTGGTAGATTTGTTGTATATTACTAAATGCTACTGAAATGCAGGCCATTTGGCCATGTAATAAATCAATGATTTATCAATGATTTATTACATGTTGTTACATGTTAATGGCCTGTTATATAACTGGTATGTTATATAATTTAATATTTAATAGGTCAGGTCAAAGAGAACAAAGTATGTTACTCCCATTATAACGTCTGTACACTGACTTCCAATTAGCATAAAGCCTTCAACACACTACTTGGCAACTCTTAGTCTGAGATCCATGGTTACAAGCTGGTATGTAGAGCCTAGAATTCAAACATAGGAAATGGTCATTTAGTTAGTATAGTTATACTGCACCTAATTCCCAGTCAAATTAGATGTGCTAGACATTTAGTATTTATAAGTCCAAGATAAAAGCATTTTTGTAATCTTATGCTTATAGTAGAACTGTTTAACTGGTACTTGGTTGTGTTGTTTTATTTTATTATTACTGTATTTTAGTCTAATGTATTTTTCTGTTTTGGTAAAAAAAAAATGTTTTCTTCTTGCTAAATAAATATTTTTTTTATTTCAATAATACAGTATATATTTTTTTTATTTTACTAAAACTTCCTGTATGGTTAGTTCTCATGGTATAATAAGCTTAATTATTATTTTATTCTACTATGGCTGTATAAAGCACTTCAGATTGTCATTATGCATAAAAAGTGCAACTAAACTTGGCTTGCCTCGCCTATTTTTGTTGCGTTCTTTAGCAGATAAAAGGATGTCATTTTAATGATATGTAAATTAGGCTTTTGTTTTGTTTCTTTAGAAGGGTCTTGCTTTGTCTACTTGTTTCCTAGAGCTGTGTTCTAATTGGGGTAAAATGACTCGTATTATTATTTAGATGCAGATTTAGGCGTATAGGAGGTGACCCTGTGTGCATCTGTTTTATGAGGGATCTCAATACAGTCTAGCTCATTACCAGCACAGTCGATTAACACCTTAGATTCTTATTTATCACTTCAATGTTATAACCAGTTTCTAAAATAACTTTTGAAGTAGGTAAATGAGCTTTTTGTAGTACGTTGACTGAAATGTAAGCGGGTTTATATAGATCGAGTGGAACTTATACTGCAAGTTTTCAAGCTCGAAACAGCCGTAACCTCTGTGAGAGCTATAATCTATTGTTATTACTTAGGAAAATCTCTTTTTGTTCTCATTGAAAGACTTACCTCTTTTGTATGCAATGTCCTTTGCTGTTCGGTACGTCTACGATGGACTTCCACACACTGGCTAAAATTCCTATAGGCTAAAAATCCCGAGAACTTTGTAACTTTGACTATTCGGCGTGATTCACTGAAAATAAAACGCCGTAGCTGGTTGAAGAGTAATAGCGTCCAAACCAATACCTAATGCCTCTGCACAGAGTGACTCAGAAAGTTCGCTCTTTTGCCCATTTTGGGAGGGGTTTCGACACGTCACATGTGGCTTGAATAGTAAAAACATATTCATAACAGGAATAGTGTATGAAGAATATTAGTAGCGGCACTGAACAGTAGTAAAAGATGTAGGATTGAAAAAGAAACGCAAGGATTTCAACGATACAACCTTTCAGATGTATTTAGATGTGCAAGGTCTTTGGGCTGCACAGAAAACATTAACTTGTGGATGTCTCAAAACCTTCTTCCAAACATTATTGGAAAAATGAAACACAGAAAATGTATATATTAGTATATTTAAGCTTAGGCCAAAAACTTCAGAAGTCTAGGAGTTATTTTTATATGTGACGTTTCAAACAGCCTCAAAGTCAAGCTTATAAGTAGCTACTTACTCACTATATTCTTAAGCTCTGCACTTTTCTTAATAGCTCTTTTTAAAGTATCCTTAACATACATTTGTTTAATCAAATGATTTATTAAATTAATATAGTTAGAGTTGGAGTAGTTTGGCAATATCTTGTGTGGCATAGTCAGCATTAGAACACCAGATCATTTACTAGCTCGTTCATAGTCCTAAAGGGATCATGGGTATAAAATGCATCTCTTTTGATCACATGGCAACAATGTCCTTTCCCTTTAATTTTCCCCCAAACATTCACAGGGGCACCTTCCTTCTCAGACCTTCAGCAAGGGCGCCTCTGGAACTATGTCATTCAGGGCTTTCATAAACAGGATGTGTGTGTGTGTGTGTGTGTGTGTGTGTGTGTGTGTGTGTGTGTGTGTGTGTGTGTGTGTGTGTGTGTGTACACCATAACTATAGCCTATTCCATACGTGTGCACACACACAGCACCTCATAACGCCATAACAAGCGTTGCATCCTGGACGTGCCCCCTCATGATGGCTGAAGATAAGCATGTTGGGTGTTTTAGCTTTATGTGCTTCACAGATTTGGTCAGTACAAAACCTCAGGAGAATGTTAAATATTTTCACAGGCCATGCCACATGTGAGCAAAATTTTGAGCCATTTTTAGAGTGCACGCCTTTGTAAGCCGATCTTGTAATCTGACGCTTCTCTGAATCATGGAGACAGGTTCACCACACGCTTCATGGACCTGCACTGCCTACATTCAAATTGAACTAGAACTACAGGCAGGGTGACAGAGAAATACACTATCAGCAACTTCGGGACACATAAACTGTTTAAATCCATCCATTACGCTGTGTGTGAGTTTTTACCACAAAATCTTTTCATGTGAAATGGGAGATCAGACAGGACACAACTGCCTTCACAGCTGTTTCACAGCTGCTTTGCTTGACAAGGAGACGCAGGAGATGTGGGGCCTGTGTCATGACATGAGGTTCAAAACACATGATGGTATTCGATTGCAGATTAATTGAACAATAGCAGGAAAAATAATAAGTACAAAGAGACACGAGGATCTAGTTAAGCGTTCAGGACAGTGTGTATCTTGATATGTCCTTAAGCATCATCTTGCTGCATCTGGACCACATGTGACTATGAGTTGAGTCATGATTACTTCTGCAAATCTGACTCAAAAACTATTATTATTATTATTATTATTATTATTATTATTATTAAGCTCTGATCAAGACTGCTGTTTCACTCAACAGTTACATTAATAAGAGTAGTATGCTGTTCTGCTGTAGGTTATTATGAGTTTTGTGTTTTGAGATGTTGCCGTGGTGTTCAGCTCTTCCTGGTAACGCTTGCTGGTAGAAAGAGTAACAGTTGAACTCATTCAGCACAGTCCACCTTTACTTTAATATTACCCATCCTGCTACATGGATGTTTGAGACAGAGAGGGGTAAAACAGCACACAGGCACACCTCATTGTCTAATTAAAAAGCTATAGAACCTAGTGTCCTGACGGGACATTTGCATACGAAAGACTCTGTGTGGTGTAGAGATGCAGTGTAGAGCAGAAACAGCCAGACATGTCCCCAAACACCAAAACCATATTCATTTAGCTATTATAAATGCCACTGACACTTTTAAACTCCTGAAGTAGCCATTGCATAGACATTTTGACTAGTTAATGACAAGTACCCAGGATGACAGATCATTTATTTCATTTAAGAGTGTCATAGTCCCTTATTAGGAAAATAATAAATCTATGGTGTGTAACATTCTTAAAATGTGTATTTTTTTCAGTGTTGGTAGATTACAAATCAGACATGTCCTCTGCGCAGATCTTGCGCAGTAACATCATCCGGACGAGCATGCTCATGGACCATCTCCATCACAGCAGCTGGCCACCGCCTTCATTACGCTCACCTTGCGCTGCGCTGAGCTCGCCGCCAGCGCCCTGCCGGATATATAAACCCGCTTCACACAGAACAATGGCTCGCAAGCGAGTAACCGCGTGGATACGTTAACATAACGCTAATAATCACCAACTATGAATCATGTGTCTGATGTTTCTCTCAAATTTGCTTGTGAGCATCCTCGTTTCCGGGCTCCAGCCGTGCATAACGACAGCATCGCTTGGTACGTACCTAGCCTGAACTAAAACAAGACTGTTCGTGTAACTTGTACAGTTCGTTGTCATAACTGATAACTGATTATTGTGGCTTTGAAAAGCGGGATGTGCCGGTCGGAGTTTTTTTGGGAGGATTGTGTTAGTGCAAGGACGTCCTGCTGCAGACGGTACTGGAGCAAAGTGTCCTGAGTGGAGAAGGGACCGTTTTTCTTTATTAGAGACAAGAAGCGCTTTTATATTGTTTGAAACAATGTATTATTTTCGATATAATACATTGCATAGTCTTGCACTATTGAAAATTCACATTTTTCCTAATATTTGAAATCAAAGATACAAATAGGCTGTAATATACAAAATATGCTTATTATAAGATCTAACAACACAGAATAGCAACACAAATGATGGAACACAAATGAAATTAACTGGAAGTATATCATTGTATTATTAGACACAGTCTGCATGTAGTGAACCATCTATAACAATATCTTAATATATGCAGAACAGTATACTGCTTGTATGAAATACTTTATCATTCTTTGAGAAAGATTATGTAGCCTATGACTGAATATCATATATATATATATATTACTGCAGCATGTGATCAGCCCTTGGGACGTATAACATTAATGGGGTGATTTTCGTTTTGTGTATGCGGGTTTGTGTTGGTGTGTGTCTGTCAGCGGAGAATGAGTCTGTCGGGGCTGCTGCTCCAGCGTGGGTGGAGCAGGATGCCACTGCACCATCACACACACAGACCAGGAGCGCTCAGGGAGTGGAGCACGCGGTAACATACCCCTCTCGCCTCATCTACTACCTGAACCAGGACTCGGAGAGCACTTTCCATAACCTGAACACCCAGGCCAAGACCCACGGCCAGCAGGGCCAGGTGAGAAGAACCAGTGGTCTCTCAGATGACGGGTCTGCTGTGGATCGGCACGGTTTGCTCACCGCGGCTCCGTTCGGGCCCTCTGTGATGCGGGGATGGTAGCATCTGAGCAGAGATCTTGTGTAGTGGTATCCACCACCGTGACCCACAGCCTGCTGATTCTCTCTTCCATAGGCAGTGCATTTGGCCCAAGTCTCCTTTCAGCTTGATGCATTTGGGTCCAGATTCATTCTGGACCTCACACTGAATACGTGAGTACTATCTTGAATCCTATTAAATAATTCCACTTCATCTACACAAGGAGCATGACCTTCAGGTCTAACATTTAATATTCTGTTTATAATTACAGCACTATTATCGGTTACAGGGTATACGATCTGTTGTTGTATGGCACAATCTAGCATCCAGAATGTCTATTATAGATGTGTGTGTAGTGCATATCACACACGACCTCTCGGGTTCCCCAGTCATGGTGAGGTCACGGTCAAAGCGCTGCAGAGCCATTGTTCAAAGGCATGGCTACGGTTCAGATGCACTGGGGTGTAGGTGATGGCTCTTGAAGTAACTACTTTCTGCTGATGCTTTGTAGGACTAATGATGTGCTTTAAGCAGTAGAACTGTTTAACGAGTGACTTTAATGAGAAAACTTCCAATTGGAACGTAGGAGATGCTTCTGCAAGGTGACCGATCTGTCATGGGCTGCTCTACACGGATGCTGAGCAGGACTTCATTAGGTCTAAGGAACCACAGCCTGCTCTAATGAACTTTATTTTAAGTGCTACAGTGACATTCCTGGGCGGTCATAAAGATAGCTTGCTGACTATTGCCATGCGTTCAGCGTTCAGTGTCACAGTTGACAAATGAATTGTTTGTTGACTGAGGTCATCTGCCATTAGTGAGAGTGAAGAGATGGCTGGCTTTAATGCTATCAAATCTGTAGACAAAGAGAATTTTGAAAGGTCATCTATTTTCCTGAAACAAAATCAATGGCCAAGCTAGAGATGTTTTTATCAATGGCCAGTGCTGTTGTTATTTCTCTAGTTCAGTATAGGATAAAGATGTAATTTAAAGTCTTAGATGATGTCCTACGGCCCTGTTACAGATCCATGCCATTCGGTGGTACCATGGTGCAGACAGAAGCAATCTATTAGTCTGGGGACTTTGATTAGAGTCCTGAGCAACTAGAATTACTGTCACTGAGCAGAGAGAAAGAACAATGTCTTTCAGTCCAGTTCCTTAATTGACATGCAACACATTCCACACAAGGGAAAAAGGACATCTCTCTCTCTCCCTGTCTGTCTGTCTTTCCCTCTTTCTTTCTCACGTACATGTAAACTTATGTACTTAAACTCTTATTCAGAAGAAGTCTTGAGGACTTGAGATATTTTGTAGTGGCATTTCTCGCTCTTTGCTTTAATTGTAACACTGGGAAACTACACAGCGGCCCTTCCTCTCATTGAGAAGCACATACACACAGCGAGGCCTATGACGCTTAACATGCGCGCGTGCGTGTGTGTGTGTGTGTGTGTGTGTGGTGAGGGGATGGGTTGGGGGGTTCTGCCTGTACTCTTGATGCTGCTGTGACTGTGCGACAATGCGGACCTAAATATAGCAGTCTCCCTGGACGTAGCCGGTCACTTCTCCTCTTAGAGTGCTAGCTGCCGCTGTGTCTGCAATGCACCTGCCCATGCCGTGGCAGCAGCGTGCTAAAATTACCCAGTGTGCTCAACCCCCCCCTCACTACGGGTCGCTGCGGTGATGTCCATGGCAAATGTCGGTAGAGACGATTTCTGGAAACAGCATAGAAATAGTCTGGGAATGTTGATGACGTACTACAGGGCTGCTGAGGGTTTTGAGTTCAGCTTTGATGCAGTGTCTCCGTATTTTCACACGCACTCACACGCACACATGGATTTTTGTTACTGTCTTTGGGGGGTATTTGCATTGTAGTACTGTATAATCTAAGTCATACTGCAGTGATGCCTAAACTTAACCTCAGCTAACTTTACTTTTTCAAATTAAAGCTACATTTTTGTAATAATAGTATTTGTCTCATGGGTACCAGATAAATGTCCCCACAAAAGAATAGGTTTTTTGTGTTCCAGTCATCAGAAGCACCTTTTGTCTGCTTAAACGAACACACACACACACACACACACACACACACACACACACACACACACACACACACACACACACACACACACACACACACACACACACACACACACACACACACACACACACACACATTTATGCTCACATGCTCACATCAACTTAGTCACATCAATAGTCTCAATCTTATTAGATATTTCTGCTCAGTTTAATTTTGGGTGGGTACACAAAGATCCACACTGTCTCACACAAATGCACAGGCATGCACAAACATGGATGCACACACAAACATGCACACATGCTAGCATGCACACAAACATGCACATGTTTGTAATAGACAAAACTAGTAGACAAACTTTGTTGGCTACTATATTTATATTGTGTCATGTTGTATTGTGTGCTTGTGTATGTTTATTTACTGTCTTGCTTAATCTGAGGCTGTGGTAGAGGGCATAATAGCTGAAGGGCAGTCCAAAACAGTGTGCACGCATTTCTAGCTTCTTAAACCACACACACACACATACACACACATTCACCACCACTTGACACATACCACCTCACTCTCTCCAACTTATTAACTTCATTCCATCTTTCTGTGTCATGTATCATCACAATGATGTATACACACACACAAACACACACATGCACCTGATTAGTCTAATAATCTAATATATTAGACACATTTATATATGTGTAATATATTAGACACGTAGTATAGTATAGACTCACTTTCTTTATGCTGGCAAATATTTATTTATTAAGCAGGACAGTGTATTTTGCTTTTAGCTTAATGTTAGTTCACTGAACCTCTAATATTTCAGAAGTGAAGTCAGTAGGGTTCAGTACCACTGAAGAGAGATAATCAGCATTATTGTTCAGTTGGCATACAGCTTACTATGAAATACACATGCTAAATGTTTGGTCTGTGTGTGTTTGTGTGTGTGTGTGTGTGTGTGTGTGTGTGTGTAGGTACTGATTCATTAGGTACGCTGTTATGTACTGTAGGTTCAAAACCCCAGTTTAATGCTCTTGAATAGGGAGCATTAAAGATCTTTGTTAACAAATGAACAATCTTTTGTTGTTCTAAGAAATCACTTTATCCAAAAAAATCGAAATAATTTTGATTATAGTAATATTTGGCAGCCTTTAATAATGTTCCATAAAGGGTTTGTCACTGTGGTTTTAATTCACTGCTATCACGGTATTCAGCAAAATAATCAGAATATATATTATTTTGTACATACTCTTTTGTACAGTGTCCCATTACTGGAACATCCTCCATAGTCCCTGTGGACTGGAATCAGAGCCATGTATGTGAAGTGGAGTATCTGTACTGATCATAAGCAAAATGCAGTTATAGCCAGAATTATTGTAGGCAGCATTCTGTCCTCTGTCTGTTCATCTGCACCGCTGCAGAACTCTGGTCTCTCCTGACAGGATAAATAAACCAGAGCCAAAATCCAGCTGGAGGAAGTGGTGATGTTTGCTCTCTGTCTGTTACAGTGACCTGCTGTCCTCCAGTTATGTGGAGATTCACTATGAAGAGGGCAAACCCATCCTGTCAAAGGTAACAGTCACATCTGTTGGCTTTTGACCTCCTGTTCTCAATCTTCTTTAACGGAAGTTATCTAACGAATGAAAGTGGCTTTATGTGTTTTAAAAGGATTTGTTTGATGCTAACTGATAATTTACAAAAATAAAAATCCTTTTTTTATTTGGATGAGTGTTATTAAAATCCATTATAACTTTCCAGAGAGATTCTGAAAGGTGAAATGAGGTTTAAGAATATGAAGCTGGAAGCAGGTAATATGATACAGGAGTGAATGCAGTATTGAATTTCACTGAGAGAGTGAGAGAGAGAGAGAGAGAGAGAGAGAGAGAGAGAGAGAGAGAGAGAGAGAGAGAGAGATCGTGCTGCTGCTCGGGAACAGGCAGCTGGAGTTATCACAGTGCTGACTCATCAAAATTCCACTACCCTGCAGTTTAGGTCACATGACCACCCGGCATTACTCTGCAGTGGCAATGCAGTGTGAAAAAGGTGACTGAGAGAGAGAGTGGGAGTTGACTGTGAGTCTTCAGCCTCAGATAAACAGGAGACACATCCATACCCACATACACACATATATATTATGTACAGTATATATAGCTCTGAACAATAATATGAAACATGGCTGTGAAGTCAGATCTGTGAGTTATGCTACATTATTTGTAGCTTGATGTAGTAAAAAAAACTGTAATGGACATTTTCAGACAGTTCTAACATTCCTGCTGATAATCAGGTATCTGGTCAGGACAAGTTAGTAGTGTCACGTAATGCGTAAGAGACATGGGTGAGTGTATTAGGTAGAAGATTGAGAGGGAAATCAGGAGATTAGCGCTAGTGTAACTGGCAAGTCTCAGTAATGCCCTACAGAATGAAATGAGAGGTCATCTCATATAGTCCAGGGCCCCGAGGTTCTTGAGAGCATAATCAAGTCTTCAGTGCCTAGTATGCTTCTCCAGCAGTGAGCCCAGAGTTATCAGGGCAGCCCGTCTGCCTGGTACTGTGTACATTTGACACTTCTAACTGGCACTCAGGGCTTCTCTAACTGAAGCCTTGTTTCTCACTTTTCCTTTGTGTATACAGTATATGCGCTATTGCTTCACTGAACTTTTCCTGTTTTTCCTCCACTGTGTTTTTCCTTATGTTTGTGTGTGTGTGTGTGTGTGTGTGTGTGTCTGAAGGACCTGTGGGTTGTGGCCTCGTTCATAAGTCTGTAAAACAGGTCCTGCTTGCTTTGGTCCTGCTTTACTAATGACAGTTCTGCTGTAGTTACCCTGTTGTGTAAACACATACTGTAGTTACCCTGTTGTGTAAACACATACTGTAGCAGAAACAGACAAAGACAGAAGACCCTGGTCTGATTTCACCAGCTTTATTAATCCATTGTCTCTTAGACATTTGCCCTGCTTTAAGAAGTTCATGGTGTGACGTGTGTGTGTGTGTGTGTGTGTGTGTGTGTGTGTGTGCGCACTCTTTCAGGGTGGAGAGCACTGTTATTACCATGGCCAGTTAAGAGGAAACGAGGCCTCTCGAGTAGCTCTGTCCACGTGTAATGGCTTGCAGTGAGTATATGCAGCACATGGTCTCTGACAGTCCCACTCCATTCAGCAAAATCCTCAATGCTTTTACTGTTTTTCTATTGACGGATCCCATTTCATCCTCAGTGGCATGTTCGACGATGGATTCCATGTGTATCTGATTGAGCCCTTGCAACAGACTCACTCTATTGTAAGTGCTTAATGACTGACAGATAATAGTAGCTGAACACTACAGCATGTATTATTGCTACCCATGCCCTCACTGCACTGAATCTTACTGTGACGGAAGTTATGGTTGTTACTTCCACTAATGATTCTGCTGCCCCCACTGTTTCGATCATCACCTCCACTGTGATCAGACGTTATTACTTGAAGGTTCGATGTTACTACCTTGTTGTTGATGCCTACAGACCTCATTATGTCTTTGTAGTCTAGGCTACTGTGAGGAACGTGTGAAGGAACTGAGCTTCTTCACGGGACGTTGTCTGATGAGCGATGTCTGTGTTTTAGGATGGGGCCGCTCGGCCGCACGTGCTACGCAGGGCGCCCAGCCTGCTGCCGGAACCGGAGCTGGACCCGGAGCCTGCGGGTACGTCCACAACACGCTCCGTCCACCTCGCTTCTGCTCCCGTAGATCTTACAGCAAGCGTGCAGGTCTCTGGTCGTGGGCTTGTGTGGAGTGCACCTCCAGATTTTAGTGACTTTGTTTCTGCAAAACCCCTGGAAGGCGTATCCAGTATTAACACAGGCATCCAAAGGAAACTATGCTGAACGGTCTTGGCCCCTTCCTAGAGCCTGTAAAGAACTCAAATCAGGGCTTCACAGGCTTGAATTTGTGTTTGAATCATATAATGTGTGTGTGTGTGTGTGTGTGTGTGTGTGTGTGTGTGTGGCTGGGTGTTCACACAGGCGTAGATGATCTGCTGTCCGAGCTGGATGACATGTCTTGGCTACGTCGTAGGAAAAAGCGAGCAGTATGTGACCAGAACCACACCCCTCACCAGAACCCCACCCCTCATCCACATCTCCTCTACTTGCTCTTATAGAGCTACCCATAGCTTAGCTTCAGCTAATCACCCCAGGGCTCCTGCTGACTAGATCAGTCAGTAACATGGCATTACACACCCACTATACAAGTTTGTCATGATGTTTGTCAGCTATTGGCCAACCCTGATGTCAGCAGTACACAACAGTAAACAGGTCATCAGTTCATCTGGAAGAAACTATGTGTTTGAGCAGATGGTGTTATCACAGACACAGCTGTTCTTTGAGGAGCTCTTGCATGGCCTTGCTGACATTTTGTCTAGTCCTGGAACATTAGGAACATTAAACTTTGTTTTTCTTTTTTAACTGTGGAAAGTGAGACTTGGTTACATAAGGCTGTTTTCATTTCAGATGCCACGGAATATTTTTGAAGAGATGAAGTACATTGAGCTCATGATTGTCAGTGACCACAACATGGTGTGTATGTGTGTCTGAGTCTGTTTTTATATGGGTGGAGGGTTGTAGACGCACGTTGATGTGTAAGTGAATTATGTTGAAGGGTAGTCACACATTCCGGTGGGCACTACAAGGAAAACATTGGCTGGTTTTAAATTTCAGGGCATACATAAACAACCACGAGGTTTAGAGATGTTCTAAGGCTATAAGTTCATAATTACTATGTAGTTATTATTAGAAGACACAATAAGAACAGCGGCCACATGAGGGCGCTCTTACCGCTTTGTACCGCTTTTCATGAACGCTGATAGCAGTGTGTAAAGCTGAGATTTCTAACAGTCAAAAGTGCCAGGATTTTGTTTTTCTCTTAAGAGTAATTTTCTCTTTCTCATTTGTCATTAACTGCGCAGTTTAAGAGGCTGAAGACTAAGCAGCAAACACGGAATTTTGCTAAGTCTGTGGTTAACCTGGTGGACACTGTGAGTTATCAATATCGTTCCTAAAATACACTTTTTTAGATTACTGATATCATCCTTACATGGTGACCTCAGGACAGAAGTGGAAAGGTAAAGTCAAAGTAAAATGTATGCTGTATCTGCTCGCTCTCTCTCTCTCTCTGACTAAAGATTTTTAAAGAACATCTGAAGACGCGCGTGGTCCTGGTCGCTATGGAGATCTGGACGGAAAAGGACAACATCCCGATCAGCGTGATGCCCCTGGAGATGCTCAGAGACTTTGCCAAATATCGTCAGCAGCACATCAAGCAGCACGCGGACGCGGTGCACCTCTTCTCGTGAGTTTCCACGCCGCGAACGGCGCGAGCCGCCGCGTCTCACGCGCGTTGCCTCGCGCTAATGCCACTCTCCTCACCTGCAGCAACGTGACGTTTCACTACCGGCAGAGCAGTGCGGCCTTCTTCGGCGGGATGTGCTCTGTGAGCCGTGGCGTGGGAGTGAACGAGGTTTGACAATCACGCAGTTATGTACAGTTAGGTATTAGCAAATAAATGTACAACAATAAAATATCTATTTTTAGGAAATCTATATTTTGTTACATATTGATTATTGGGTATTATTATTAGCTTTTACATAATGGTTCTGGTATGTTTGTGTCTGTCTGGAATGTTTGCCTGTGGCTGGTCTTTGCTCAGTATGGCTCTACGTGGACAATGGCTCTCTCACTATCTCAAAGTTTGTCCCAAAACCTAGGCATTCAGTGGGATCCAGCATCCAGCAAGAACAGTATGTACTTGAGTGAGAACAGTATGATTACACACACACACACACACACACACACACACACACACACACACACACACACACACACACACACACAGAAGCTTTACAGGTCATACTTGGAACCATTTTTGATTCAGCCACATTTGTAATAATACCTCGCAACTGTGTGTGTTATCTCAGAGGAGTGTGGCTGTGTTGACTCCTGGGTGGGCTGTATCATGGAGGACACTGGGTGAGCTACTGTACTCAACTGCTGCATTCACACACAAATGTGTGCGTGCGCACACACACGCACACTCACACATCTGTAATTATAATGAAAGGCTATGTTGTCAGAATGGGTTCATAAATTCCATTGCTGTTGTAATATTTAGAAATGTGATAGTTGGCATGATTGTCACTGAGTGTTTGTCCCTCTTTGACATTGTGTGCTTTTTGTCCAACCTATAATGGCCTCTGTGTGGCCTCTGATGACAGGGTACAGTCATTTAGCCAGGTGGTTTCAAGGCCATAACACAGTTTAGCATTAGAAAGTAGCTACCTTGATGTGCTAAATCTCTCGCCATGGTTTTAACAGTTTTAACAGCACCTCTAATGCCGTGGTTCACACAATATAATACATAATATCTCTCAGTCTATTGATTTTAGACCATTTGGGCTTTTATTTCCTCTCTCTTTCTCTCTCTCTCTCCCTCTCCCTCTCTCTCTCTCTCTCTCTCTCTCTCCTCTTCACTAGAGTGCAGCACCCACGGAAGTTCTCTAAGTGTAGTATTTTGGACTATAAAGAGTTTCTTCTGAAGGGAGGGGGGTCCTGCCTCTTTAACAGGCCCACCAAGGTGAGATCCAGCTACCCAGACACCAGTGGGTATCGTCTGACCTATGGTTGCAAGCGTGTGCATGAAACAACTTGACGCCAGCTCTCTTACTGTAATAAAAACACCAATCGGTCTCACTCAAGTTCTCATTACACACATCAGGTATGGTTCTCTAATAAAGCCACATGAAGCATCACACGGAGCCTATCGGTTGAGCGTATGATCACACTGAGAGGACAGCTGCTGGGTAGAACAGAGTCCCGTATAATGGGCTGAGGTGTATAACGTCTGCATCTTGTAAAAGCAGTAAAATTCAAATCTGGACGTCAAATCTAAATCCAGTCCCGGATTATGCAATGTTATGTCATGTGGGCTCACATGACTCCTGGATAAAATGTAATTGTCTTTATGGACTTTTGTGAAAAATCAATAGTCCAGAAGTGTTTGGGGTTCGTAACAGGTATGTGCGGTGTTTCTCCCCAGCTGTTTGAGCAGTCGGAGTGCGGGAACGGTTACGTGGAGTTGGGAGAGGAGTGTGACTGTGGAGCCAGAACGGTGAGTCAGTGCTCCATCCAGCAAAGAGCACTCACATTAGCCCCCACTGCCCTACCTTCAGGAAAATATTGCTTCAGTGGGCAGAGGAGTGTGGCAGATCTAAACAGGAAGGTTTTGAGACTCTTCTTGAAGCTATGCAGGGATGAAATGCATCTGAGCTCTTCAGAAAGAGAGTTCCAGAGCTTTGGGCCATAGTGGCTAAAAGCACCCTCGCCAATCTTTAATCGGCTTTTAGGAATCACCAGTAGATTACTGATTGAAGACCTGAGAGACCTGAGTGGAACATATCTAATCATCATTTCACTGAGGTAAAGAGGAACAAGACCATGAAGACATTTAAAAACCATCACTAGAACCTTAAACCTTATGCAGATGCAGAAGGGGTAATGCTGTGACCTTGAGAGGTATTTCATTTGAGTCTGGAAGACAAGCTTGATCAAAGTCCTCTCCCCATTGTGTGTGTGTGTGTGTGATAGGACTGCTATAAGGAATGCTGTAAGAAGTGCTCTTTGTCTAATGGAGCACACTGCAGTGACGGGCCTTGCTGTAACAACACCTGTCTGGTGAGAGCTTTCGCCATTGAGCACAATACTTTTTCAAGCTGACAACACATTCTTCATACTGCCACTTTGGCCATTTTGATAAATTGTGTTATCTTTGTTGTCTGCCTGTTTGCATGGGGGCTTAAAACGAAAAGTCAGATGAATAGGAGGCCTGTAGGATATTAATCTTGGTGATGTTAGTACTTCCTGTCATTCGCCCTCCATCTCTCTCTCTCCATTCATTCATCCTTCCACCCCAACCCCCCTCCCACCGTGTCACAGTTTTACCCAAGAGGCTACAGCTGCCGCTATGCGGTGAGCGACTGTGATATTTCCGAGACGTGCACGGGAGACTCTGGGCAGGTCAGTCACACAATTCACAGGAGTCAGTTTCATGTACGGAAGTCAATCAGTGAAATCACTATAGTCACATGAGCTCCTGCAGAATAAAATGTACCGTTGAATCTACAATCGTTGACTGAGCTGTTTAGAGCAGCTGATGTTGTTGTCTCCTCTGCAGTGCCCTCCTAACCTCCACAAACAAGATGGCTACTTCTGCCACCTCAACCAGGTAGGGTCACCTCTAGCATGCAGACGAGCGGGCTCCATTTTTAGGTGACGGCCAAAGATTCGATAAATATTCGTCTGGGATATAAAGGTATCCGTCCAATTGATTTTGTGAGTAATGATCATGTTTTTGGCATGCGCAGGGACGCTGTTATAGTGGAGAGTGTAAGACCCGGGACAGCCAGTGCAAATATGTGTGGGGTCCAAGTAAGTGGAGCAGTGTTGTGATTAAACTCCCCCATGATCCTCTCTGTCTTCTCCTCAAGAACACGTGTCCCTTCACCCTCCTCTGTCACTTATTTTTCCTTCCATCCAGCCAATCTCTTTGTCTGTCTCTGTGCATCACTCTACCTCTCTCCCTCTCTCCCTCCCTCTCTCCCTCTCTCCGCCTCTGCCCTTGCCCGGCCAGATTCTGGGAGCTCTGAGAAGTTCTGCTACGAGAAGCTGAACACAGATGGGTCAGAGAAGGGGAACTGCGGTGAAGACGGAGAGAACTGGATCCAGTGCAGCAAGCAGTGAGTTGCAAAGTGCAGTCTGCTCACATCATGGTCCCGCCGATCCGGTGGCAGTCTGCTCACATCATGGTCCCGCCGGTCCGGTGGCAGTCTGCTCACGGCATGGTCCCGCCGGTCCGGTGGCAGTCTGCTCACGGCATGGTCCCGCCGGTCCGGTGGCAGTCTGCTCACATCATGGTCCCGCCGGTCCGGTGGCAGTCTGTTCACATCATGGTCCCGCCGGTCCGGTGGCAGTCTGCTCACATCATGGTCCCGCCGGTCCGGTGGCAGTCTGCTCACATCATGGTCCCGCCGGTCCGGTGGCAGTCTGCTCACGACATGGTCCCGCCGGTCCGGTGGCAGTCTGCTCATGGCATGGTCCCGCCGGTCCGGTGGCAGTCTGCTCACATCATGGTCCCGCCGGTCCGGTGGCAGTCTGTTCACATCATGGTCCCGCCGGTCCGGTGGCAGTCTGCTCACATCATGGTCCCGCCGGTCCGGTGGCAGTCTGCTCACATCATGGTCCCGCCGGTCCGGTGGCAGTCTGCTCACGGCATGGTCCCGCCGGTCCGGTGGCAGTCTGCTCACATCATGGTCCCGCCGGTCTGCGGCCACTCCCCACACAGCTGTGGACCCCCAGATGCTGTTTTCACAGCAGAGCAAGTGTGGAAGAGAAGATAAAGTCCGTCACGGCTGCATGTGTCCTGCGTGGCTTTGCTGCTCTCAGCGTGCAGTATTCCTAGTGTCTGCATCTGACACGCAGTGGCCTGGATGTAGTGACGTATTCTACCTTTGCAGCAATTAATTCCAGGTGTCTCTCTGTCTGCGTTTGTAGTGACGTGTTCTGCGGGTATCTGCTCTGCGCTGACATTGGCGAGTTGCCGCGGATCGGCGTGATTAAAGGAGAGGTCACGCCCACCATCTTCAACCACCAGGGACGAATAATCCAGTGCAGGTCAGAGAAAACACGAGCCCAGCCTCAGAAACCTGCTTTAGTCCAACCCATCGCACCTACTCATGCGTAAACAAGCTTTATTATGTCTGTTTTATGCTCTATTTACCTTCATAATCCCTCTGTGCCCATCTGGGTCTTAGTGGGGGTCATGTGTTGTTGGACGATGGCACTGATCTGGGTTACGTGGAGGACGGGACTCCGTGTGGGCCGTCCATGATGTGCCTTGACCGTAAGTGTCTGCCCATCCAGTCCCTCAACATGAGTGCCTGTCCGACTGGCGCCAAAGGTCACATCTGTTCAAACCACGGGGTGAGCAGTCGCACTACCCTCCTATCTCTCTCGGCTCACAAACAGGAGAACGAGAAGCCGATCTCCAATCAGCTTTGACTCAAACACACTCTGGTTGGTTGACAGGTCTGCAATAACGAGGTGACGTGCACATGTGACACCACATGGGCGGGCACTGACTGCAGCATTCCCGACCCTCCCAAAGAGCCCGCCCCCGTCGAAGAAGAAGGACCACGGGGTTCGTCACGTCACACACACGCATGTGGCAACACACACATGCGAACACACACACAGACTCCCCAAACCCACATTTGGCTCGGCTTTTTTAGATGTTCCATCACGTTTTATTGACACTTTATTGTTTGAAGTCAGCGCTGAACCCATACCCCCCCCTTTTACAGAGCAGCTTGTAAGACGGTTAGACAGGACAGTTAAACAAAGCTTAAAGCTTTGTAGGGTTAAGCAGCAGTGGAGATGGTAAATGACGCTCCTTCTCTCCCATGAACAGCGAGTGTGGCTACTAACAGGCTGATAGGGGCGCTGGCAGGGACTGTTCTGGTCCTGGGAGTTCTGTTTGGAGGCACTGGGTGGGGTCTCGAGTAAGCATCTCTCTCTGTGTGTTGCTGCCCTGTGTGCGATGGTGACCCCCCAGCCTACATCTGCGTGCGACTGTGCTCGTGCAGGTGTCCTGTGGTCTATAACCATGTTGTGTGTTTAAGTGCGTGCGTGGTGTCTGTGGTGTTCTTTTTTGTAATTTTTTTTTGTTGTTTTGTGAAGGTAGTGATATTGTTTGAGAGTTCACCCATTTCTTTTGTTTGACAAAGGATCTGTGCATGGAGTTATGTTGATTTTGTTGTCATAATTTAGGCACATTTACGCTCCAAAGACACTGAGCCGGCGTTTATGCTGTTGTTGCCTCCATCAGGGATGCATCAGTAGTATGTCTGTGCGGCTAGGCAATGTCAAAGGGTCTGCGCGTGAAACAACACATCTGTTAGAGTCTGAGTACGGCCGTCTGCCCTCTTTGAAGCTTGTGTGTTCGGGTCTCTGTACATGGGCTTTGGCTCCCTGGAATACTGGCAGGTTAGCCTGTGCTAAGCTCTGCTGTAATGCTTCTCTGCTAGATTCTCAGCCTTGTCATGTTTAAGTGATGAGGATATCACAAACTCTGTGGTGACATGATACCGAGAGGTCCTTTATCTGCATTTAAACATCTAAAGTTTCTTTGAGCCACTCAAATTACTAGCACAGTCTGCTCCAGGCCTGTAATGATATTCAGATCACAACCGGCTCATTGATGTCAGGAACGTAACATACCCCGTTGGCACAGGCTGCAATGCATAACAAGTCTAGGCACATAACTGGAAATGTGGTCAGTTAGACTTTCTATCAAGACAAGTGCAAAGGTAACCGTTGAAGATAACACTGCTTTAAGAATGACCTTTGAACTTTTAGAATGAAGTATTTACTTTAGTAGCTAATTCTGCATAAAGAGGTCATCCAACCTGAAGTGGACAATTTTGTTACTTACGATGCTCCACCACCCCCACCCCCACCCCCATCCTCCCCCAGGTCCTAGTGCCTCCAATCTGATCATAGGTTCCATCGCTGGAGCCATCCTGGTAGCAGCCATAGTTCTTGGGGGAACAGGCTGGGGGTTTAAGTAAGAACTGGTGCATGCGTCTCTCTCTCCCAGACCACAGCATCTCGGTGGGTTATGCACTCCAGGAGTGGGGCTTCTGCTACAGACCACGCCACAGTCTGATTGTGCAGATGCAGTGTACGTAAACGCAGGTGCTTCAGGACGAAATTCAGTGTTTTCTCAAAAAAAATCCAACACTTTCTGAATGTGTTTTTGTTTTTTGTGAAGTAGGTGCTTCTAGAGTCAAATTATGAACAGAAATGACTTCCCACATGCTTCCACATAAAAGTGAAGTTTCGAGTTCAAAATAGTCCTTTGCAAGCATATAATAGTTCAATGATATTCCCTGTGTTTATTGTATGAATTATGAATGAGAGCTTTAATGTATTTACTTAAAATTCTACTGGCTAAAATTCTAATGGCTGTTATTTACATATTAGTCTGATAGGCAGACAAACTTACATTACCTGAGACAGTAGTTAATACAGTTTGAAATAAGGAATAAATATGAAATGTGCCATATTTGTCAATTGTGAATTTACACCCCAATCGAAATTTGTCCTCCGCATTTACCCATCTGTGCAATTAGAACACACACAAACACACACTAGTGATTACTAGGGGGCTGTGGTGCACACGTGCCCAGAGCGGTGGGCAGCCCTAGCCCGGTGCCCGGGGAGCAGTTGGGGTTAGGTGCCTTGCTCAAGGGCACCTCAGTCATGGCCTCAGGTCTGGGAATCGAACCTACGACCCTCCGGTCACAAGACCAGTTCCCTAACCACCAGGCCATGACTGCCCCAACCGGAGGCAGAGCGCTCCAAAAAATCTATTTGACTCTTTGACGTTCCCCTCCACGGAAATCTTTAGTAAAAGGCGAAAGATTTGTGTGTGAATGAAGAGAAACCCGAGCTATGGAGCTATATGTAAAGGTTGCTCACGCCAAGAAGTACAAAAAATTTTCAATTTGATTCCAAGTGCAAGACCATCACTGCTGTCTTCTTCTGTAGCTGTAGTAGTGGTCCCATGTGAGCTGTCTCTTTTCATTTAATTGTAAAGTTGCTAATTAAATTAACCAGCTTAACCTGGTGATTTACATGTATCTTGCTGCTGTATCTTTACCAATTGTCAGTTAACACCTCTCTCTTGCATCAGTTTTCACCTTTTTCGTTTCATGCAGCCGAGAGACCATGTTTAATTTTTGTACCTTTAATCTCTTTTAATCCCTGCTTCTGTCCTGGGACCACGTCGTTGACTATTCAAACACACACAAATAAGTGCTGAGTCAAGCTGATTTGGAGATTGTGTGTGTGTCCTGTTTTGGTAGTTTTTTGTTTGTTTGTTTGTTTGTTTGTTTGTTTGTTTTGCCTGGCATTTCATTCCATTAGATGAAATTAGAATATTAGAATATTGCAATTTCTGTGCCTTGTGGAAGCCTATGGAATGTCATTTTTGCACCTTATTGTACTGTAGAAGCAAATAAGGATAAAAACCTCCGACATTAATTCAAAATACATTGCAGCATTCAAATTTATATATATAATTTTTTTAAGTTGTACGCAGACCTAATTTTTGAGCTGTGACTTTCAGTAAAAACATTAAAAGCATAAAATAAAAGCACTAGAAGAAGCATTAAAAAACTGAATACTAAATTACATAGAGAAGATTGTTTTAAGGAAAACAGTTGGGATTCATCATGAAAACAGGAAAATCACGTCTTGAACCGTGGCAGAACCTCCAATGAACTGGAAGAGTAAAGCTAAAAACCTGACGTGCATGCCAAATATAAAACTTCAGTTGAGAGTAATTACATGCAAGCATATTTAACTGAATGCTGGGAATATAGGTTTAAAGCTCCATCATGCTGTGTGGCTTGAATCAATATTCTGTAGCATCTGAACTTTTAATACTCATATGACATCACCACACTGTATTGTGTGGTATTAATTGAACTTTGCTTCATCATTTAAATGCACATCATCAATTAAAAAACACTGATCTCCTCCATTGTCCCATGTTAGTTTCGCAGAGCAAGGAGTACACGTGTAAATTAGCCAACATTTGCATTTTAGTTATTAAGAAATGATATGCATTTGCATGCCCAATCATTTGAAGAGGGAAGAGAGTGAGATCACTGGACAAAGGCTTTCCTGGGGGCCGGCTGCTCCTGCATGGGGCCCTTGCTGTCATCACTGCCGGGACTCTCTCTCTCACTCCCATACAGATCACGGCTTACAGGCCGAGCTCGGCTGGCGGGCCGGGGTCTTTGCTCCATGGCTGCCCGCGTCCACCTAGCGCTGCTGGGTTCGGCTCCGACGTGCCAGCACCCTCGGGACGGGCACCGCCACTACCGCGCGCCATTCTGCTTCAGACAGGACGCTACGGCAAGGCCGGCCCCTGAGACAGCGGCCCCTCCCCTCCTTAAGCTTGCTGTCTGCATGCCTGCATGACAGGGCAAAGGAAACCACTATATGACAGCACCATGTCATCATCACTGGGGGAAACCGAACAGTAACACTCATACGTTGTTGGGATTTTTGGTGTTAATTGCTATATTTTCTCCTGCTTCCCTGTGTATGCCTCTCCATCCCTTAGAGCGTTTCTTTGGCCAGCATGAAAATATACTGTTCCTTCTTGTCAACCCCTGCACTCCGTAGTGCTGGGGGAACGCAGCACTGCACAAAGTGTTTTGCTGTGCAAACACACAAGTTAGTGCAAGAGGGTTTAATTATTAGCATACGATTTCAATTAGTCCTGGGAGGTTTTTCTGTGCTGTAGACCTCCAGAGTCACCCATCTCATGCTGGTGTGACTCTACCATGAAATGTGTGTTTTCATATTTTGCATCTTATGTGTTAAGAAAAAATAACAAATGTTTTACAATTTTTTTTACTGAAAATTATTAGCTAGATCCTCAGGATGCATTGTGCTTTCGAATAAAACAATTAACATTCTGAGCCAAAAACGGAAACTCTAGACAGAGAGAAAAACCTGCTGTGGGTCAAGAAGGGAACAGTGATGTCATCGTGTTGCATGCTCTTTTAAACATGACGCTCGAAGCCAAGTATCTAACTCAGCTGCTGTTCTCTGCTCTGCCTTGCAATCTCCGAATGGCAAGAAACGTCAAAAAGCGCCGGATCGACCCAAATGCTTCCGCCATCTAGTGGAGAAGGAGGAACAGCACCAGTCCTGCGCTTCTTCAGACATCTACAGCTGGCCTGCAATTTCTGCTGCTCTTTTTTGGCATTAGTTACTTGACAACACTATACGCAGTATACGATAACTTAAAGATCACACCCTTCTTTGATAGGACTTCAGCTTCTGAGCTCCACCATGGTTTCTCTCTTTTTTTTTCTTGAATTTGTTTGATCCCTGATGTACCCAGAAGTCTTTACCGTCAGGCCCCTTCTTGAACAACATCCTTGTTAAACCATCCTGACACTGCGGAGTGCCAGTCACCCCTGGTGCTTGAGCCAAAGGGCTGGCTGGCTTCTTACCATGAACACAGAACAGTCATTATTCTGAATGTAGGTGATGGGGGTGGGGGAGGTGCCCTTTCACACTGATTTGAGAACAGTTATGCCATAGATGTCCTAGATTAGTGTGAAAGTCTTGACTTTTGTTCACAGTACCACAGCTCTAGGCCTCACTGTAAATCAACAAGGACTCTAGTTTCTACGATCCCTTAGTGATTTGTTTGAGAGAGTCCAGCTATGTGCTGGCCCTTACAACTTTTTGAGTTGGACATATCACAAAGATACATAGAACAGAAAATAGTTAAGGTGCTGATTTATAAGAACATATCGTCTTATGTGGCCTAAATGTTTTATATTTGCTTTTTAAATTTCTTTTTTGGTCAGTCATGTTGTATATTGGCATCACTTCAAATATTCATAAAACAAACACTCATTATGTCTGGCCCAAACATTGATGCTTAACACAACAGTGTAAGTTTAATGTCATTGAAACAGATTGTGCAGTATATGCATAGTCTATTTATGGTAAGGGTCACTGCTATGGCAAGCAATGTATTAGCAAAGTACCATAAGCCCTCAGATCTGTAGATCTGTTGCCCATTACTAAGCTTGAGTCTAGCTGTGACTTAAAGCCAAAGAATATAACGAATATACGAGAGATGTGTATAAGAGTTGGACTTTATACACAAAGCACTTTTGCCCTTGTCTAGATAAGACTGTAGTAACCAGAATAAACCAGGCCTTTATTTGAGATGTTGAACCCCCAGTATCACATTATGAGTAACCAGAGAACCACAACACATTATATTCAGACCTTAGATAAGGACTTAATCGACATTTACACTTAATTTAGCTCTCTCCGCTTACATTATACGGCGTGATGGCTTTGCAGCATGCATTCACTATAGTGGACTTACTGCTATATAAGGGAGTCCCCTAGCCCATAAGAAACTATACTACTGAAGGATCCTAAGAATGCATGTCAGCTACAGAACAACTAACTTTTATTTACTATGCAAAGGAAATTGCACAAGCCCAAAGGGCTGTTTAGTGTTAAAATGAACACAACATAATTAAATACAAACCACGGTGCCGATATGGCCCTTTTATTATTTTAAGAGTTAAATGAAATATTATAAGTTTGCACTCTAAAGAAAAATGCTTTTCAGCTCAGATGAATGTGGAACCAACGTATTTTACTTTTGTGGGAGCAAATGTATTGTGTTGGGTTCTAAATGAATACTGTAATTATTTCCTTATCTAATGTTTCAAGTGAGGCTTTAAAGTCTCATTTTTAAAAAGCATTTCTTTATTCTTCATTAATTAATTACTACTCCTATGTGAGACGAGGCCAAACTCCCCATAACCATCTTTGCTCACTGATCATGTGCAGGAGTTCATTTAATGATGGTCAATAAATAAAGTATTTTGCATTTACATCTCTTCTGTTGAAGACGGTTTCCTGTACTTCGGTTGGCTTTTGTCCATTGAATTTTAAATGCAAAGGGGGCCTATAGGGTTCAGTCTACTTCAGTGCACGTTTTCAATAGGTATAGGTGTGCCATTTCTATCCTTAAGACATGCTACTATAAACATTGGAGTAGAACACATACTAGTCAATCCTTCCTCTTTTCATTTCCATAACGTGCTTGCGGCTCAGCGGTAGGCTATACACGACAGTTCCGTCACCTTTCCCGTTCGTAATAACCGTTAACATTATGATTTGCCGCTAAATTTAATGAATGAAAATTCCGGTGTTTCAATCCATTCAGGCATACGTGGCACAAAAAGGTTGGAACACCCATCATAATATGAGTCCTAACGAGCCTTTTACTGGGCCGTGGGAGCGCACTTAGCTACGGGCACGTCCTTAGGCAGCAATTACCGCCGTGACCGCTGATTGATCTGGCATTTCGCTAAAAGCATGAGCACGACACTAACTAACGCACTAACTAACGCACTGGCACTAACGCACCAGTGTAACGCACAAACGTGCGTGTCCCGAGATGCGCGTGGTGCTCAGTGGCATTAATAAAGTCCTGGACAGACACGCAGTCCTTTCTATATGTACCTTAACGAAGCAACCAGGCACCTTAAAGACACAGAGCTACTAAACGTCAGGGGACACAGCAATGTTGGCTGACAACCGAGTAAAGGAATGCAGAAAACACACACGCGCACACACAAACACATTTTATATATATATATATATATATATATATATATATATATATATATATATATATATATATATATATATATATATATATATATATATATAAAATGTATATATATATATATATGTGTGTGTGTGTGTGTAATCAATAAACCAATAACCAATAAAAAACAATATGGACCACAACAGCATGCTGAAAAGTTGTTATTGATTAAAAGCTATTTTCATAACTGCTTATAAAAATATAACTCATACTTTTGAAGTAGTCATTTCATTTTAGATATTACTAGTCTGTTTGGTTGATGGAAATTTCTTTTCTTTGTTTACAAAATCAACGCCATAATTTCAGAATGCTGGTGGGAATGAGCAACACCATCGTTACGTCAACTTCAGTCAAACAGTCAAATGCTTGTCAATGCAAACGGCGAGGGGCCTAACTGACTACCCCCCGTAGAGATTGACGCTGCAGGAAAGATTTAACAATCAAATCCTGTCAGAACAGTTCGTTTTGTCACCTCCAAGGTAAGAGCATTGTGATAATATTTATTATATTATTTTATTTTCCAATGATCTCTTCACTTTTGTAAACAATTGTGTTCTGTATTTATTTAATGCTCTGTAGCTATTATTTGTAGCTAACCCTAACCATATTACAGATAACTAACACTATTGATTTTAGTACATGAGTTGCATAACTTTGCAAACAACTTTTTGTAAATTGCATTTTACAACTTGGGCCTATGGCTTGTGAATATGGAAAAGAAAGTTCGAAACAAAGTTACCATAATTATCAAATGACGTTTAAGTTGGGATTTTTTCAACATGTCAGTCAGAAAGGCTCGCAGTAACGTTGTTTTTAATATCCTCTCTTAACTTTACGAGGAATTCCGAGGGAGAAGATCTTTACCGATTACATACAAGCAGTAATTTTGAGTCTACAGATTTCTCGGGACCTGACGCTCTGTTTAAATTATTATTACAGATGAATTATTTGTGCCTGAGAGCACGGGTAGCGACAGCGGTCCTGCTGGTGTGTTTGTGTGTCCTGCCACAGAGGGAGCAGGTCGTGGGACAGGTGGACCCGTTGTCTCTGAGTCGCGTGGACGCGCAGTGCTGGGAGTCGTCCTCCGCGCTACTGCTGGAGATGCGCACGCCGCGCCTGGCCGACACGGTCCCCGCGTTCTGGGACATGATGCTCTTTCTAAAATCTTCCGACAACAGGAAACATGCCGCTCTGTTTTGGGACCTGGCACAGGTCTTCTGGGATATGTATGTGGACTGTGTTCTGTCCCGGAACCACGGGATGGGGAGACGGCACATCACACACCCGAAACAGCGCATCACAACCACGCGCGCTCTCATTACCGACAGTAAGTGCGCCGCCCAGGATTCGATCAAAAAGATTTTCAGTTTGTTCAAGAGACGACAGGCAACTAATTACAGTTACTCGGGATGTGTGAAAATAAAATGGAAGACTTTGTACTATTCCTCGGGAGTATTCTTTAACGTACCAGTCTAATCATAAGTTTAAAAATGCCAAGCGTCCTTAAATTACTGTTTTTTCCTTGAAGTCGTTTTTTCTGCACCTAAAATTGTGTAGGCTATAGTGTACTTGTCAATTTAAAACTGACTCTACGTGTCAATTAAAAATGTTCCTTCAGGTCAAATTCCATTGTTTTAACTATTTGAGTTATTAAATATATTTAGTTTTAGAGTTTCCTTTCTTTAGATCTATTGAGTTTATTTATTTGATGTCATTTTATTTGTCATTTTTCACTTAAAATAGTTCGCCAGGTTTTTTCCCGTTTAAATGATATCAGTTCACAGTCACTTTGCTTTTTCTTCAGTATGCTCTTTCTATACATTACCAAACGGTATTTGGTCATATGAATCTTTGGCTCCAGATATCACAGGACACTTGATGCAGGACTCTCGCTTGGAGCCACAGTCTAGCTTGACTAATGACTTGTTATCTGCCCAACTGTGCCCTGTTTCTTATGGTGTCTTTCATGAATTTTAAAAAGGGATGGCCATGGCAGAATTTTGAATGTATTTATATAATAAGTGCATGTATTTGCTATATATAATCTTGCCATTTTTAAATAGCGTACTCAAAAATTTGCAGCCAGAGGGCGCTCTACTGAAGTCTTCCAGCGCCGGTTCATTGACTACTTACCATACTGCTCATTCTATGGTCACCAAATTATTATAATTTACGATAGATCTTATCAATAATCAATAAGTTCACTTAACCAACTGATGTTGTACTTAAAATGAAAATAATGCAGCTTGACAACAACTTGAACTTTCTATCCAACTCTGTGAAATATGCACATCCACAAAATTAACCCTTTCCCTCCCAATATGATTCACTTGCCTTACATGTTCAACTGAATTTCGACAACTAAAGACATTAATCAAGCAAGCTAATATAGCTAAATAATGATCCCATGAATGTTGTAACGCGTACATGCATCTCGTTAGCCATCTTCCCTTTCCTCAACTGTTTTGTGATATGCTGAGCACTTCAGGAGGACCCGAGGTAAGGTGAGAGGCCTTTGGAATACACATACGGGGTGCATCTCAATTTAGGGGCTGCAGCCTACATAGACAGCGTAGACCGCAGCCCACGGAGGCCACACACTTCGAAGGCCGGGTAGGCTGCACACTGTAAAAAACAGAACTTAAAATTGCTCACCTTACTATGATTTTTAGTTTAGCTGAGCCAAAAATAATTAATTGCACCATAAACTATAACAAAGTAATTAGATCAGCTTACTTTATTGAGTTTCTTGTTAAAAGTTGATCTGACCTTACAACCTTCATTGTCAAAACATACAAATTGTAGTTGAACCCTAGATTAAGGCCAGGCCAACTCCTCTGCGCATGCTCAATTTGACTCCTTAGTTGAGAACGGGGCGGGGTTTGCGATTTCTGCCAGAATTTGACTCCGGACAACTTGAAATGGATTTCACCTGCAGCAAGCAGCGACCTACGCTACTCTGAACTAAATATTAACGTCCAAATGTGTTTTGTCATTTGTCTTATATGACCCAACCTCAGTTAGCTATTCTTAGTTTGAATTTAGAGATTTATGTACATGTGAAATACATACCAGTCAAGTTTTGTATTTAATAATACGAGACATTTCCCGTATCTGACGTAATCCCGTATCGCGTAATTTGCATAATCGGTTATTTGCATAATCGGTTATTTGCATATAGCTACAATCGAGGCTGTAGGAGAGACGAAAACATCTTTGGAGTGGCAAAAAGTGAAGAAAAAACACCCCAAATATGTTTTGAACTACAAATGTGACTAAACCCGCGAGTTTTCAATTGTTATTTTTTTTAAAGCATTCATGTGCCGCGCCAAACAGAATTCTGTCACTAGCCTTGCGAGAACTGCCACCTGCAGTAGTCTGGGTAGCAGTTCTCGCGAGGCTAGTGACAGAATTCTGTTTGGAGCGGCACATGAATGCTTAAAAAAAAAAAAAACAATTGAAAACTGAAAATACAGGAAAATACTGGAAAATAAAAATACGGGATGACGCCGGGACAGAGCGGTAAAATACGGGACTTTCCCGGCCAAAACGGGACACTTGACAGGTATGGAAATATACATTATCTGAACAAGATATTGTAGCGTCGGGGTGACGTCATTACCCATGAGCCCTTGCGGCTCCGGCCCTGTTATGCGTATTTATGTGGTGTTTATGTCTGTATAGTGTTATATATTATTGATTATTAATTGTGTGTTATTAGTTAAGTCACCCCGGTCCATTTTTTAATGTACATGTGCATTATCCGAGTTTCCCCTCCATGTATGTGTAACGTAGTCATCTTCATGACCTCCTCCTGTGTTTCATGTGCAAGGACAAGTTAGTTAAGGCCTTGAGTTTGATCTAATTGTGCCTGTGAGTGCCAATTTTCTTGCGAGGTGAGAATAAAACTTCTGTTCTTGATGAGAATGGACTTGTCTGTGGCCTTTTGCTCCCACACCATTCCACAATATAATAAGTTGACACAACTTTAAAAACTTGGAACTCCTGGTATGTAACTTACATTTTGAGGTTTATATACATGGGCAAGATAAATTATCTGAACAAGATATAGTAAGTTAGCATAACTTGAATCATTTGGAATTATTTGTAGGCAATACTTAAAATCTGAAGTTTATATACCTGTGAAAAATAAATAATTGGAACAAGAAATAATAAGTTGGCTCAACTGAGTGAATTTCTTAAAAACAAGAGTTTGAGTTGGGATCAAAACTCAAAAATCGAGTGCCTTGAAATTTTGAGTTTTCTCAACTTTTTCTTTTTTACAGTGCATCTCACGGCTGTTAAATGAGACCGTCTAGTCTTCGCAAGACGTATTATTGCATGACCACGCTCTGCCCCATTACATACGTGTTACATATGTAATAAATAAACTGCTATGTTTTTTCCTTGGTCTCTAAAAAATAAGAACTTGAGTTTTATATCACATCACCTACAAATGCCTAAAAGAAAATGCGTTGAACACGTATTCACATGTTTGGCGGGAAGTATAACTTCATAACAAAATTCAATGTATTTTTTAAAATGTTACACTTTTGTAAATACTCAAAGCACAGGTTTACCTACATGTGTTATTTATATGTTATTTAGCATCTCATTGCAGTATAAATTTCCATATAAAAAAAAATACCTACATTTAAAAACGAATTCTTCTGTCCATACACTAGACTCCCCCCATGTTGCCTGTTTATTGTTCATAGAGCAATGAATCCTGGGATGTGATGGGACGTGAAGGATACTCAGATGCGTCCTTCGTTTGCGGGGTTTTGAAGGCTACATTTGTCGGCCGCATAAGAAGGAGCCCACAAATTGGGACAGCCTTCGGCGCGGCGCAGTGACGTAACCGGCCTACAAATGCGCACTTCGTGGGCTGCAGCCCCTGAATTGAGATGCACCTATAGTCATGCACTGTAAAAAAGAAAAAGTTGAGAAAACTCAAAATTTCAAGGCAACTTACTGCACTCGATTTTTGAGTTTTGATCCCAACTCAAACTCTTAAGTTTTTAAGAAATTCACTCAGTTGAGCCAACTTATTATTTCTTGTTCCAATTATTTATTTTTCACAGGTATATAAACTTCAGATTTTAAGTATTGCCTACACTGTAAAAAATCTTTGTTTGCTTATGTTCTGTGAATATAAAAATTTATGTGGGCAAAGCATGAAACATAAAAATAGTTACTCCAAAAACAAAAAACGAGTTGTGCCATCAGCTGCTGCATTTTTACCATTCAACTTAATATTTTGTGTTCAGTGAATGAACATTGTGGTTCTCAGTCAACATGTCAAGTCCAAAGTAAAAAACTGTGTTGGGCGAGCAATAGTGGTAGTGGTGAAACTAATGCGCATGCTCGAGAGAAGATTTTCTTGGCGCCTTCTGCACCAAAACTAAAATGAAGACCCAGCGTTTCACCATTTAACTAGAGGACTTCAAACGTTCACTGAGTGAAGTTAATGTGGATCTTTACTAAGCTAACACAACTAACCTGGTGGTGTTTGTTGAGTTTGAATTTTGAACTAGGTCGTATTTCAACATATTTTCCAAACGTATAGTTATCAAAACTAGAGCTAAGCCAACAAGTTGTTTGTCAGTGTTTAACTTTGCTATGAGTTTAGTAATGTTAGTGTTAATACTGTTGAGGTTGGCAAGGACAAGCTACCGATTAACGGTTAATTAACCGTCAAGCGTTAACTGTCCGTTTGGAATTTAAATACCTCATGTCGGCAAACTGTTAGCATGCGGACTAACGTTAGCTACCTAGCTAGCTAGATCTGCGTAGTAATTAAGCATTTGCTGAAGCCCAATCGATTTCTAATTAAGTACTTTTTTAGATACTTTTTCCAACCACATAGAGCTCCGCAGTCAGTTCTCCCGTTTCCCTGGATGTGTGTTGTATGCGTGTTAGTGTCCCCCCTCCCTTAGAACCAGTGTGTTTTTGCCATTAGCGTATTGCTAATAAAATAGCATTGAGCTAACGTTGGTGTCATGGCTCATTCTTGTCCTCCTGACTCGACGACGTTTCAATCTTTATTACATTTATAAAGCAGCTCTCATATGCCTGTTTGGTAATATTTTATGTTTACTTTTTGACATGCAAATAAAATGTATAGTTCAGGCAACTTGGATACTAATGAATAATTACCTGAACTAAACAATTGTAGCTGGAACAACATAAAACATTTTGTTGGACTCACTAGGTGTATTTGGTTAATATATAACATTTTGTTGGCACAACTTATTTTCTTTAATTAGACTGAATTCTGTAGTTGTCAGCAGAACTTAAAATTTGCAATTTGCAGAGCTTAAATTAGACCAACTAAAAAAATTAGGTGCAACGGGTCACTAAGATTTTTTTAGTTGGTGAGACTTGAAATTTTTTACAGTGTACAAATAATTTCAAATGATTCAAGTTATGCTAACTTATATCTTGTTTTCCTGTATTTTCAGTTTTCAATTGTTATTTTTTTTAAAGCATTCATGTGCCGCTCCAAACAGAATTCTGTCACTAGCCTCGCGAGAACTGCTACCCAGACTACTGCAGGTGGCAGTTCTCGCGAGGCTAGTGACAGAATTCTGTTTGGAGCGGCACATGAATGCTTTAAGAAAAAATAACAATTGAAAACTTGCGGGTTTAGTCACATTTGTAGTTCAAAACATATTTGGGGTGTTTTTTCTTCACTTTTTGCCACTCCAAAGATGTTTTCGTCTCTCCTACAGCCTCGATTGCAGCTATATGCAAATAACCGATTATGCAAATTACGCAAAACGCGATTACGTCAGATACGGGAAATGTCTCGTATTATTAAATACAAAACTTGACTGGTATGTATTTCACATGTACATAAATCTCAAAATTCAATACTAAGAATAGCTAACTGAGGTTGGGTCATATAAGACAAATGACAAAACACATTTGGACGTTAATATTTAGTTCAGAGTAGCGTAGGTCGCTGCTTGCTGCAGGTGAAATCCATTTCAAGTTGTCCGGAGTCAAATTCTGGCAGAAATCGCAAACCCCGCCCCGTTCTCAACTAAGGAGTCAAATTGAGCATGCGCAGAGGAGTTGGCCTGGCCTTAACTAGGGTTCAACTACAATTTGTATGTTTTGACAATGCAGCTTGTAAGGTCAGATCAACTTTTAACAAGAAACTCAATAAAGTAAGCCGATCTAATTACTTTGTTATAGTTTATGGTGCAATTAATTATTTTTGGCTCAGCTAAACTAAAAATCATAGTAAGGTGAGCAATTTTAAGTTCTGTTTTTTACAGTGTGGGCTGTGTTCGAAATAGCCTACTACATACTACTGGCGTACTGATCGAGCCCCAAATCAGTATGCCGTATGCAGTATGTGACCAAAATTAAAATTTCCAGTACGCGAAACATACCCGGATGACCTACTACTTCTGCAAAATATTCCAGTACGCGAACAGAGCTATCTTCGTGGTGTACTGCATCCCATCATGCAACGCTACGTTCACGTGACCCTGTAGTATGCTTTGGTTTTGTCGCATACTGGAAACTGTACTGCATACTACTACGAGGACAAGTATGCAGTATCCAGTATATACTGAGTCCAGTATGCAGTATCCAGTATGTAGTAGTCTATTTCGAACAGAGCCATGCAGTAGGCCTATGTGAATTACGACTGTGCATGTTACGACGTGGGTGCATTTTGCTCAGAACAATTTTAAAACACTGCCCTCTGCTGTCTAAAAACATTACTTAAGTGAATAGCCTCATTTACTCAATAATGAATTACTTTGCCGACAATGGTCTACGATCTTACGATGTTCTGCCATAGTCTTTAGATGTGCGTTTATGGTCACGTGCGTTTGTCTCATTTAGAGTGGACTAAAATTGGATTGTCATTGGAGATTCTGCTATCAGGACCCAGATCCACACAGGAACAGCTAACTGCGCACAGGCTCAGTCAGGCTTTATCGGTGTCACTTCTGGTTTGAAGATTTCTTTCTTCTTAATGATGCACAACATTCATTCAGGAATTGAAAAAAATCTCCACAAACTTGTGTTGCAGTGTTGCATGCTGCAAATAAGGTCTATGAGATTGACAAGTCTACAGAATGAGCTACAAAACAAAGAGTATAAGTCATTTATTAGGCTATCAAACGTAAGATCATGAATGATGTCTGCATGGATATATTCAGTAATATACATGTGATTTAGATATGTTTTTTAATCTCAAAATATACTGTTTGTCTATTCTCTCTAGAGTCCTATGTGCAGGAGTCCCGTAGCCACTTGTCGGAGCTGAAGGAGATTACTCGGGACTGTTTCCAGATCCAGGTGCAGCAAGTTGGACCACACAACTTTCACCATCAAACCCTTCCTAAGCCACGGGTTGCCAAGAAAAGGCCAACTTTTTAACCACAGAGAGGCCACGCAGTGATCTTTTCTATACCACGGCTAATTTTGTGTAAAATAAAATCATTTGCACCATTGTTTGGTAAGCCTGTTCCATCTGAAGAAAACCTGAGATATATGTAAATAAAATAAAGAAACAAGGAAGAGTTGGTGAACACCTTTTAACATGGTGCATATTTACACCAAGCCCATTATGCCACAGGCATATATTTACATGTTATATTTGTTCTATATAAAAAGTAGGGGTGGGACGCAAAAAAAAAATTAATCGAATTAATTAGAAGCTTTGTAATTAATTAATCGAAGTTAATCAAATTTTAATCGCATTTCAGTATTTAACATGAGAAATATTAATTTAAGTTTGAATGATGAATGAATCTATGAACTATGAACATAATCATAAACTTTAACATCTTGTTTATTTTGCCACCAGTCTACTACACAGACCAATAGATGAGTGCAGAACACACACACAAACAGAGCAGTTTTCAGAACACTGGAAATTCTGACCAAAAATGAGTTTTGCTCAGGATATTGGAAGAATATGATGAACTGAAGTAAATCATAAGATGTTTTTAATACCATTTTATATGGTAGACTTTCTTTAATTTCCCAGGCCTCTGCCACAGGCATCTTCATAGTGCAGGGGTAATGAACTATATTGTTCCGCGGGCCAAATTTGGCAGATAGCTCTGACCAGCGGTCCGGGGGACGGGAGGGGGGGTGGCGAACGTAAGTTGTTGTACGTAACACTCGTGATGGAGTGTTTTTTTCAATAGTGCTGAAATAAATGCTCCGGTTTCAAATTAATTCTCCTGTCAAAATTAAGAAATATTTTTAACAATTTATTCTGGGTCCGGATGGGATGGCATTTGGGTCCGTATCCAGTTAATCAGGAATGAGATTGGATCCGGACAGGACTGCGTTCGGGTCCGGATCCGGACCGCAGTCCGCCTGTTGGTGACCTCTGCCATAGTGCCTAGAAGTGGCCTTCTGCATGCTCAAAGCAAATGACTGGATCTTCCATTCAACATCTATAATATGAGCTGTCACACCAAGATAATTCTTGTTGCTAATAGAGGTCCAGTGATCCCCAATCAGAGCCACATTTGTGGCGCTCTTCACAATAACCTGTTTTACTTCCCTTTCCTCATCATACAGCTGCTGGATTTTCTTCGACATTGTCTTTCTGGACGGCAGTTCGTAACTTGCATCAGTTGACGCAATTTGCAGAACTTCTTGTAAAGCCTGGATTATACTTTGGCGAGTGACCGTAGCGCGCGACTGCGCCCACCTCGCGCGAACGGCGGCAGCGTTTAAACTTGCCGCGTTACTTAAGCCTTCGACCACAGAGAGTGGTCTACATTCCACAGCAATCCATCTAGACACTGAATTGGTCAATTTGTCTGACGTGGACTTTGACATTTTGATTCTTAATTTGAACCCCGACATGTGGTCGAGTGTTGACTGGCGACACTGCTCGTACTAGGAATACATTTAGCAGCTACTGAGATATCATTTATCATTACTGAGATCATTACTGAGATACTGACCTGCGCGTTAGCCCCAACATGTTTTGCGTTGAGGTGGTAACAAAGGGTGGAAGTGTTCATGTGATAAGCGAACTCCTACATAAAGTGCAAATAACACTATTTTTGTTTGTACTTCCATCTGGAAGTTTCTTATATTTAAATTTCCCATCCACCAGCGTACACTGTAAAAAAAAATCCGTTAAATTTAGGGTAAAAGACTGGCAGCTGTGGTTGCCAGAACTTCACCATAAAAAAAATGGTGGCAATGTAAAAAACACTACGGTATCTTTTTTGACAACCGTAAATTTCATCATTTAGAACTGTTCTTTTTATGGAAAATGACTTTACAGCTTACAATAATACACTGTAAAATTAACAACTTTTTAAAATAAACCTATTTACGGTGAATAATTTTAAAAACAACTTTTACTGTTTATCTCTATGATGAACACATTACAACCATTATTATTTTACTGTATTTAATTGTAAAGTCCAACTTCACAGTAAATTACTGGCAGGCCGCCATCACTCGGGCCGCCCAGACAACAAGGCACTCTTATTTTGCCTTAGCAACGTAATCACGCATGAAGCCGTGATCACACGTATTAAACACAATACGTGAAACATGAGGGCAGGTCATTAGCACTGTAACATTACACAAACACGGTAGGTAGACTCAGACAATGTACAACTACATAAACTAATACAGGGAGACAAACTAACAAAACATAATCAAATACATAATCAACAACAGCATGTTATAACAAATAACGCATATCAATAACGGAGGCTCATGGGAAGTAGCGCCGCCCCCAGTGGACTACACAATTTTACAGACTTTAAGCAGAAAAGCCTTAAATTTTCTCAAAAATCAGCAGTGCGCTTTGTATGTGCACTGAATTCAAAAATCTGTCCCTGACACAGATACATAATGTGTACAGTACGTACGCTGGCAGCGATAAACTAACCAGAGAACATTACGTAAAACGTAAGTGAGTAAAGAACAGCCGGGAAAAGCGTCTCTACAGTCACCATTCGACTGAAGGCAGCAATGATAGCACAAGACTTGAATATCGAAAACTTTTAAGTGCACCTTATGTTCCAGAAAACATGGTATTCCTTATATGTATAAATATTTGACCCATATTTACAAAGACAATTTCTAAAATGGTAGTACATTGTCCTATATTTCAACATGCTTTACCTTTCAGCACTGGCCATATTTTTAGCATTTTCTTTCTGTAGAAATCAAGGTGCGATTTTGCTGATTGATGAATTGTTTTCACTGTAAATTGAAATGTAGGCTACTCATCAGCAAAATCTGTAATTTAGACTGAATTTTTTTTTTTTTTAGGTTAATTCCTTGTTTACTACATTACGGAATTTTCCAATATATTTTACCTAAAATATTGAAATTAACATTAAAAATGTGTGCTTTCTACATATTATGACTGTAAAAATTAATTTTATATACTGTTTATTTTTTCAAAGTAATCTATTGCATGTTACAGTGATATACTGTTTTCTACTTTATGATCCTTTACTGTTGCTATTTTATAGTTTATTACCGTAAATTCAACAAACATTTTTTACAGTGTAGCCTCTTCAGTCATCTCCATCATGCTCATCTTATTGTGCATCCATATAATCTGTATGTCTGGAACTCGTGCACTGAGAATCATTCCACGGTGCAAAAGTTTCTCATGCGTTAAATGCGTTAGTTCGTTATTTTCCCTGTAATTAGTTAATCAAAATGAACGCGTTAAAGTCCCACCACTAATAAAAAGTCAAAGGTCTCATGCTTCCAGTGGGTGGTCAGGTTTTTTCCTCTCAATCTGGGCTTGGATCTTATACCAAAGGTCTTTGAGCTTGAGGGTCCTGCGTGGTGCTTTGGCTGTTCCCAGGACTGCTTTTGTGGACAGAGATCTCCAGTGTTGTTCTGGGGATCTGCTGAAGCCATTCTCTCAGCTATGGGGGTTACAGCCCCTAGTGCTTTGGTACTATAACACTGTTGCCTTCACCTCTCTCATATTTTCTATCTCTTATCTCAGCCCACAATACTTCTTGAGCTTTTTGTGTTCCTTGTTTCTGATGTTGCTATCGTGTGTGCCATTACCATTATGCAGTCTGTATCTGGAAGTCCCACATGGATCTAAGTTTGGCCATTCTCCACCACCTTTGGGGGGTAGGGGGTCCCTCTTTGACCTCAGACCTTCCAGCACAAACTTGCCACTGATGCTTCTGTATACTACCTGCCACCAGGGGCGTTGCCTGGGTATGTAAAGATCCGGGGCTCAGCCCAATTAATTATTATATTATATTAATATAATAAAATATATAATAAAGGGAACACTCAAATAACACATCCTAGATCTGAATGAATGAAATATTCTCATTGAATACTTTGTTCTGTACAAAGTTGAATGTGCTGACAACATCACACAAAAATCATCAATGGAAATCAAATTTATTAACCAATGGAGGCCTGGATTTGGAGCCACACACAAAATTAAGGTCTGGGGAACGGGCGGGCCAGTCCATAGCTTCAATGCCTTCATCTTGCAGGAACTGCTGACACACTCCAGCCACATGAGGTCTAGCATTGTCCTGCATTAGGAACCAAGGGCCAACCGCACCAGCGGTCCTGCTTGTTTGTTGTTGCCCTCCTATGGCCTCCTCCACGTCTCCTGGTGTACTGGCCTGTCTCCTGGTAGCGCCTCCAGCCTCTGGACACTACGCTGACAGACACAGCAAACCTTCTTGCCACAGCTCGCATTGATGTGCCATCCTGGATGAGCTGCACTACCTGAGCCACTTATGTGGGTTGTAGAGTCCGTCTCATGCTAGCACAAGTGTGAAAGGACCACCAACATTCAAAAGTGACCAAAACATCAGGTCCCCACCTGCAGAATATATATATATATATATATATATATATATATATATATATATATATATATATATATATATATATATATATATTATTTTTTTTTACAATACGTACTCTGATATATAATGTTTAACACTATAATATGGAGTTATATTTTTTTTATTCAACAGATTTAAAATTTAACAAAGGGTGCACAAATTCTGCAGAATGACTGTTGGTGACCTAAAGATAGTGAGCTTTTACTAAAGGACATGGACCAGGTATATTCCATCAGTAAATCCATTCCTCAATAAAGTATGCAAAACAGTATGTCAACAATGGATTTCATGCAACTGTGTAATAATGTAAACAATTCACTTGTTTCTAAATTGTTCTTTTACCTTTTATGACACACTGAAACAAATTATTGAAAGAAATATTAATAATTATTAGTGCTAGGGGGTCTACACAATTAATACTCTTTAAGAATTACTTATTATCTATCCTGTATGTTTTTGCAGTCTTTCCTCTCCTAACCTGTTCTTTCTTTAGATCAGTCCAGTCCTGATCAGTTCAGTTCATTTCAGGTCTCTCCACATTTCATATTTCCTCTCTCTCCACCAACTCTTCTACCCTGTTAAATAGTAATTCAGGAAAGCATGCTTAAAATAAAGGTGGAAACAATATTTTAAATACAAAAGACTGTGCTACATCTGGCATTATTTTGCTAGTCTTCGTACTAAAAACATGTGTATTTTATTAATAATGTGTTTATTAGGCATTGTTTTCCATACCGCTTGTATTGTCTTCTCCCATCTCCTCTCCTCTCCAGTTCTACTCTGTTCTCCTCTCCTGTTCTCGCCTCTTTCCTCTTCTGTTGTCTGCTCTCCTCTCCTGTTGTCTGCTCTCCTCTCCTGTTGTCTGCTTTCCTCTCCTGTTGTCTGCTCTCCTCTCCTGTTGTCTGCTCTCCTCTCCTGTTGTCTGTTCTCCTCTCCTGTTGTCTGTTCTCCTCTCTAGTCCTCTGTTCTCCTCTCTAGTCCTCTGTTCTCCTCTCCTGTTGTCTGTTCTCCTCTCCTGTTGTCTGTTCTCCTCTCCTGTTGTCTGTTCTCCTCTCCAGTTCTCTCCTCTCAATTTCTCTTTGTTTGTATTAGGAAATAAATTACACCACAATGCTTGAGATTTGAACAAACTGTAACAAACCCTAACCCTCAACTATTAAAAGTAATCAGTTGGCTCCAGTGGAAAACACAATTTTAGGGCAGTGACCAGGGTTAAGAAACTGCTTTAAACTACCATCATAAAGTATTGTACTAAATTCTGGATATCCACAACGTCCACCTTCTAGCTAACTAGTTAACTGCTAGTTAACTAAATGGATTTTCATTCATTATAGCTTACAGTCCTACAATACTAAATTATTAAACATAATTTGAAAATGAAATAGTTATTAGCTTATCAGGTACATCAGGGCATGTTGAACATACTAACTATAACTCGGTTAACTAGCTAGATAGGTTAACTAGGTTAGTTAACTAATTCCAAAGCTGACAAGTGACAAGCTGCATTTATGCTAAATGCCATACATGTAAATGTATTAAGCACACAGTGGGTTTGATCTGTGTGTTTTGATTCGGGTGACATGTGTTTTTAACCAGCTATCAGCTCCACAAACAATGTCATCACAGTTTACATAGTTAACTACCGTTACCTTTCTCCTTGAAAAAACGCCGTATATCCATTTTCTTTCACCGTCAGCTACCTGCAACCTGCTGCCAAAAATGGCTAGAGCGCATGTGCGCTCCCCCACGGGGGTGGGGGTGGGGGTGGGCTGGGCTCTCCTCCGCGCCCGCAAAACCAGCAAGCTGATGGATGTTTCTCCTGAAAGGCGAAACTTTATCCTTGAAGCGGCACTATGATTGGCGTTAAGAGATTTCCTATTCTCACAGCAGCATTGGTCTCCTCATTAATAGTACAGTTGAGCGAAAAGGTTCGGGGCTGCTGGATTATCATTCGGGGCTGAAGCCCACCCCAGGCGACGCCCTGCCTGCCACTTAGATATACTGTTTCATATGGGGTCATGTGGGGGTACATAAGGTTGCTCTGCTTGCATCTTGCAGCCTGCTACTATGTTGCATCCGGGGTCCTGCATGGTGTGGTACATCCCAGCCTCTTGATCTTGTTTTCACAGCGTTCTCCCGTGCTGCCATGATTTGTAAACTTAGGGCTGTCTTTCCTGTCCTTCAGGAACATTAACTTGACTGGGTGACTGTGATTCCCCCACTCCAGGTACATTGGTCAGAGAAAAAAGAAGATATTTCTCCGCCTATTCCTCCGCCTATTCCTTGCGCTTTCGGTTTCACTTCGGCGTGGATAAGATAACGAAATAACTCACGCAGACTTCACGATTTACTTGAGTTGGCAACGAATGCCTAGGATTTTACCAGTTAGGGTTGAGCTACAAGTCTTCTGCGAACTTCTACCTAGCTTCTTAAACACGTGGGAGGATAATATAAGTTTTCTATGAGGAAAATCGTGAACCTTGTATCGGCTTTAAGCTGACTGGTCTTCCATCATGGAACAGGTACGGTAAGCACTATTTACACTACCAAATTTTAAAATAAGGATATATAAATTGCTTCCGAGGATGTCGAAAAATAAATCAAAGTATTAGGTCACTCTTGTAGAATAATATAATTTCGATTCTGCCAAGTGTCGCAAACGTTACCGGTCACTTAAGCTTCCGTGCGTGTATATCTTACTGGATGTGTACTCATTAAACAAGGCAGTATGACAAATACTAATGGTTTTTATTTTTGACTTATATAATTGTTTATAAGCCAATTCTATCACAGCAGTTCATCATGTTTGGACTTCCTCATTGCGGAAGAAAAAGTTGCAATCATTGGTTCAGATAATCATCTACACAGCCTTTGCGTGGAGGACGTGACAGATCTTTGACGTATTTCATCCTGTAATTACAAAGCGAGCAGAAATTTTAAAACGAGCTAAAAAATTAAACATGCTGACAGTGAAGCAAGCCCCTTGTGTCTGACCTTCTCGATTTAACCCTATAATTTCCGCTCTCACATAAAAGTCAGTAATCCCATTCCATGCAATGTTTAGAAATTCGATGCTGAAGTAATCAACTGTGTTCTATAATAAATAATAAACTGGACAAAATTGTCAGCTCTTTTATAGAAAAGGTTCCATACTAGCAATAATGTAACATCCTAAAATGTAAAACACCCTCAGAGCAAAACTCAAATACTTTAAAAATCTTGTTCCCTCTAGATCAGGGGTACTCAACTGGCGGACCGCGGTCCGGATCCGGACCCGAACACAGTCCTGTCCGGACCCAATCTCATTCCTGATTAACTGGATGCGGACCAAAACAAAACCGTAGCATTTATTTCAGGGCTATTGAAAAAACACTCCGTCACGAGTGTTACGTTTGTCACCCCCGCTCAACAACTTACGTTTCGTGCGGCGAAAATGACGTAATCGCTGTGGCTCCGCGTGTGCGCGAGTGCCTCGCGCGCTGTCGGTTCGAGAGGTCGTGCACCTCTCGAATTTTGTAACTTCGCGCCGCGCTTCAGCGCAATGAACAAAGTCATGTTTGCTGGGTTCATACACCTTTATAAGGTGGAATTAAAGCACTTGTACGTCACTTTCAAGGTCCATTTCAATATTTCCCAGCATGTTAAACATAATTAAGTTAAATATTTATACATATACTCGAAATAATTCGCTTTTTAATAACATTATTTAATGGTTGTTTATTTTCAAAACGCCCAATCTTCACGTCTTCACGTTCTCTCATGTTTCGTCCTGGAATTACAAGAGGCTCGTATTTGTTAACCTAATACAAGAGAACTATTCAGTCAGACAGCTATTTGTTTTGAAACCAAGTAGTTACAATTTCAAGCATTTTAAAGTACTTTAACCTAAATTCCAGCACTTTTCAAACCTGAAACATATAGCAACATTAAAATTGGTCAGGTAAATGTTCATTCCCCTGTTTTGAGGGGTGTTTCTACCACATATCGTTTCGGACAAAACGCCTATCGTTTCGGAGAACACTGCAGTGACGCTCGCGAAAGTATAAACGCCTCCACCGTTCGCGCACCGACCCGACCCGACCCCCCCCCCGCGCTCAACAACTTTTTTTTTTTTTTTTTTACGTTCGCTACCCCCGCCGCACCGGACCTCTGGTCACAGGTATCTGCCAAAATTGGACCGCGGACAAATTTAGTTGAGTACGCCTGCTCTAGATGAATCACATTCGAACAGTAAAATAAATGTGATGTACTTTACAGTACTTAGATACAGTATGAGGAGGCACCTAAAACAGGAGCAGAATTTGCATTCACATGCAATGCACAAATCTACAATTTCAGCATTTAAAATGACAGCAATTCCACTTCAGACTCATATTTTTTCAGTCAATGCCAAACGAGAGCGAATGATGATGGTAGGATAGTAAGACAGCTGTGAAATTAAGACCCCCTTAACCTGACTGTCTCTGCCCTGTTGGCTGAATCAGCATAAAAGAAACACTGACGAGACATTCCTAATTAGACTGTCTCAAGTTGTATGTAATTTTCTTTGGGAATGTAGGTGGATTTCCAGAAGGTTCTGTTGAAGGTACAGGACTCCCTCGGCTTGGACGAGGTGCTGGATCTGGTGTTCCTCTGCTCCGATCTGCTCAAGAAAGATCTCAGCCATGTGACGATAGCCAGGGACCTGTTCTCTCTGCTGCATAGCAATGATCTGCTCTCCTCAGATGACCCCTCCCTGCTCACAGAGCTCCTGCAGGTCATCCGTCGCCCCAACCTGGTCCGAGACCTGTGCTTAGAGCCACAACCACAGCTCCGGTGTAACCATATCTCCCCTTACAGGTCAGTGAAGTGAACTGTGGTTTAATGGTGCTATATTAGAGCTGGGCGATTAATCAATGTTATCTATTAATTCGAATTTACAGTTAAGGATGATGTGCTTTTATGAAAATTGATTTTCTCTTGAGTTTTAATTTTCACCACTGTGGGCTCCCGTAGTTCAGAGTGAGTTTAGCCCCTCCCACCCATCCACCCTCAATACACATAAACATGACGGTGTGTGTTCTTGTGCCCAAGAAAGAAGCAACTAGCTCCGTGATCTGGAGTTGGTTCGGTTTTGTGGCGTCAGACGTAGACCAAACAAGTCCTCGCTGTAAGGTGTGTTTGAAACCGATTGCTTCTAAAGGTAGCAGCATGACAAATTTATTTCAACACCTTAAACAGAAGCATGCAGCTGAATGGGAGAAGTGCTGCTCTGAGCGGAATGAACGCAGCCGCAGCACTAGCACACCATTCAAAATAAAACAAACAGCCGTCCCTGACATGTTTTCCAATTGTACCATATGATAAGAATGGGGTACGGTGGAAGGCAATCACACACGCTATTGCAATTGTGACGGGCAGGTGTGAGCAACAAAAAGGAAGCGATCACGCCAAGTCTCAGGGAAAAAGGGTGGTTTAATATAAAGTGTGCAAACCTAAAACCCGTGCAATAGATCCGAATTAAGGATATAATGACCAGCGGTCAACTGGTACAAAGACAAGGCATATATAGACAGACAAACGACCATCAGGTGGGAACGGATCACGGGCTCCGCCCACCTGAGGGGCGTACACGACGTCACAAGACAACAACAACACAGCCGCTGTGGACAGAGGCGGCCGGTAGGGGGCCGCCTCACCGTGACAGACCCCCCCACCAAGCCGCACTCCCCTCCACTAGGTGTGTGGCACACAGCGGCTGCACAACAACACGAAGGGGCAGGAAGGCAAGGACAGGCAGGGACACACCTCCTGCAGTCCACGAGCTGAAACACAAAACACATAACATTAGTCAGCTCACCTCCCTGGGCGGGACCCTGGACCGACTGGGCCGTCAACAAGACAAAACCACGCCCCGGTCGGTCACAGGGCCCTCACGCCCTAACCGGCGTTTAGCCAGAGAGCCCCACAAAAGTGTGCGTGCGTGCAGGCTACTCCCTGGGGCACGGTCCTAACCACCTCCTGGACCTACCTCTCATCTCGGCGCACCTCGACCCTGGGCAACCCTAACCGGCCAGGGAGACCGCCCCTCACGGGGGAGTACATAGCAAGGTGGACTCCTCCACCCCACCGGAGGTTCCAGGGGGGAAACACTCCTTCCCTATGTGGGCCGGCTACACCCCAAGACCTCTTGGTACCGCCGAGCATGAGGGGGGACCTCTGTCTTCAGCAGGAGCTCTTCAGACAGGAGCCCTCAGGTCCCCATACATCCGGGGAGCCCTCACCCTCCAGGGGGGGCTCTTTAAGACCGGGCTCCCGTCACCCCATCACATAAGGGGGCTCCTGCCTACTTAGGAGATCCCACAAGGTCCAGGAGGGCCGCTATTCACCACCAGGAGCAACCTGCAACACATGACATACACACACGCACACATACACAAAACACTCACGCGCACTACCCTGCTCAGGGCCTCCCTTGGGAGCGACGCCCTCCGTACCACACCCCGTGGCACGGGACCACAGCCGGTCCACCCCCAAACACACATTCAGGGGGAGGAGCATGCGTGGAATTACATAAAACAAAACAAAATCACGCAACACGCTAGGACAAAACAAACACGCAAGGACTAGACAAAACAAACGGTGCAAAACGGCAAACGGACAGGATCCCACACATGCGCGCTCTACTCAAACAAACAATGGTGACGCGCCGCTCGAGTCCGCAGTCGCTCCCCACATCAAACACTAGACACACGGGGGAGCGAGGCGACCGTGACGAGCGGCGACCGCGTCACACATAAAACATTCAATGAGTAACACACGCGAGCGACGCACACCGATCCATACGTCCGTTCACTCACACACACCTACACACACGTGTAATCACACAACACGAAGTAACGTGTAACCGCCCTGGTCACCGCCGTGCTGCACACACACACAACGTTTCAGCACGGCAGGGCTCTTCAACAACAAACAAAACACCACGTAGACAAGCACTTACCACGAGACATGACCACGAACGAAGGAGAAAGAAAAAGAGACTCGGCGGCTTCCGAAGGGTGGCTGGTCATTCTGTGACGGGCAGGTGTGAGCAACAAAAAGGAAGCGATCACGCCAAGTCTCAGGGAAAAAGGGTGGTTTAATATAAAGTGTGCAAACCTAAAACCCGTGCAATAGATCCGAATTAAGGATATAATGACCAGCGGTCAACTGGTACAAAGACAAGGCATATATAGACAGACAAACGACCATCAGGTGGGAACGGATCACGGGCTCCGCCCACCTGAGGGGCGTACACGACGTCACAAGACAACAACAACACAGCCGCTGTGGACAGAGGCGGCCGGTAGGGGGCCGCCTCACCGTGACAGCAATGTTTATTGCAAAAGACATGGTACCCATACATACGGTGGAGAAGCCAGGTTTCGTGAACATGTTGAAAGTTCTAGACCAAAAGTATGTGCTACCAAGCAAATACTTCTCTGAAGTTGCCTTGCCACAACTGTACGACACCACATGCCAAAACATCAGTAGAGAGCTGGAGGAGGACGTCTGGTATTATTCCGCCACCACTGACCTGTGGACCAGCCCAACACTGCAGCCCTACATGAGTTTAACGGTACATTTGATTAACCACACCTGGGCATTGCGAAGTACCTGCCTCCAAACGGCGCACTTTCCCGAGGATCACAAGGGCGAAGTAATCGCCCAAGGAATAAAAGAAAGTCTGAACTCGTGGAAACTAGCCAAGGACCGACTGAGCTGCATGACAACAGACAGCGGCACCAATATGATCAAACCTCTGAAAGACAACGAGTGGCCTAGTCTCCAGTGCTTTGGACACAGGCTGCACAATGCTATAGGTAAGAGTCTAGCATTCAAGTGGTGTATATTTAAGACGGCTCAGTTAATGCAAGGCATAATTAATTAATTTGATCAACTAACAGACTATTTACAAAATGTAGGCTACAAACATGCCTGCTTTTATATATAATTATGTGTGTGGCATGTGTCTGTGTGCCCATGTGTATAAGTTACTGAACACCTTAATTTCCTTCTGGATAAAGTCTCTCTCTCTCTCCCTCTCTCACACACACCCAGACACAACAAACATATACAGGGGCCCGCAGATACATACCACATACATACTACAACAATACAAAGGAAGTTATTAATCACAATGGTAGGCAATAGCGTATGTGTGTACAGGGCTTAAAACTAAAATTGTGTTTCAAAGTTATTAGGGCTATCTACTACCAAATGTTTAATACTGTTCTGTGTGTTATAGTTAAAGAGACCGACCTGTGTATGCATTAGTAAATTACTGCTAAATAAGTACTTTTGTTTTTGTATTCTTTATTTCACAGAGAATGGTGTGAAGGACCCACGAATTGACCGTGCCTTTGGGCTTTGCAAAAAAGCTGTTGCTGCCTTTTTTTACAGCTGGAATAAAAGAAAATAGATGACTGAAGTACAGCAGGAGCTAGGTCTTCCCACTCATCAACAGATAACAGAGTCCCCAACCAGATGGGGCTCACGGCAAAAAATAATCCAGAGATGTCTGGAACAGGAGAAGGCTACAGTCCGTGTCCTGGGTTCTGACAAGAAAACCCGACACCTTGTGCCCACCTGGCAAGATCTTGATGTGTTGGAGTCCGTAAACAAAGCTGTTGGACCACTCCAGAATTTTACAGACGCTCTGTCTGGTTACGTCAGCGTTTCATATGTTAAATCAGTTCTCCGTTTATTTAAAACCAGTTTGCTCCTAGCAGGAGATGAAGACTCTGACCTCACGAAAATAATGAGTTACCTTGTTGACAAATACAGTGACCTTGTGCAGGATGAACTGCTGGACAAGCTACATTGATCCAGACAAGGTTGAACATGTCAAAAAAAGAGCTGTTACTGAGATCATGTCTGCTGACATGAGTCCACCACAGCAGCCTGATCCATCTGTTCTGGGGTACCAAGGAGAACCACAGCCTCCACCCAAGAGGAAAATGACATTAGCAGCCTTTTTCAGGAAGAGTGCACCGGTTGCCTCTTCGCCTCAGACAGAGGTAGAGAAGATAGAAACTGGACTGGCCACCTACCTCTTGAGCCCAGAGGTAGATCCTGACACTGATCCGCTTGAATGGTGGAAGCTCCATGAACCAATCTTCCCAAGGCTGGGACATCAGGCAAAGAAATACCTCTCGATCCAGGCTACAAGTGCCCCCTCAGAGAGGGTTTTCAGTGTGAAGGGTGGCATTGTTACATGTCACCGTGCAAGCCTCAAGCCAGAGCTAGTGGACAGACTCATCTTCGTTGCAAAAAATGTTTAAAAACACTGAATCTTTTCCCCAGAATATACATAAAATCATAAACTATAGTGCATACAGAAAAAGCAGGTTCTGTATACACTATAGTTTATGATTTTTTTTGTATATTCAGGGGAAAAGATTCTCATTTTTGTATAACACTGGCACTTTTTAAAAGCTTTGTTTTCCAAGTCATGCCCAATGGGGAAAAGTCTTTACATAATAGCATATTAAATTGTATTTGTTTTCCATTTTATTAAAAAGGGCACCATTTTATTTATATCTATTTATTTTTTGAGGGTGTGTTTATTTATTTATCTATTTTTTAAGTTTGAGGGTGCATTGTGTCAGTGCTTAAACTATGTTGGAGAAAGCTTTCTAAAAGTTACTGGATGTTCTCACTTGTTTACAATTGTTTTTTGCTTGTTTCTGGTTGCACTTTAACCCCAAAGGGGAAATTTAAGTGAAAAATAAATACCATTCCTTTATCATCTGTAGTTTTTTAGTAGACGAAAATAAATCTATTAAAATCGAAAATTGGATAAAAAAAAATTATAAATCAAATTTTTTTTTTTTTTGGGCCATATCGCCCAGCTCTATGCTATATGTTGCTCTATTTCACTTGCTGCGTAATCTGTGTAGCTAACTCAAAGCAATGTGTAAATTTCTGGGCTTCATGCCTCTTTTCCACAAAATAGGTTGCTGAGTTGTCTCTCAAAACAGTTGAATTGGATTTGTTATCTTTTAACTTCCTTTCTTTTGTGCCCTGTAGACGGCTTTTGTATGTGGTGAAAGAAAACAGCTCAAGTGATGATCTAAAGAATTTTAAGTTCCTGCTGCTTGATAGTCTACCTCGCACAAAACTGAAGGAGGACACGGTGAGAGAGGGACTGGTACTCACAGACACACACAAACACCACGCCAGCTCACACAGCAGGCCCCCCTCCACAGACTGACTGGTACTCACAGACACACACAAACACCACGCCAGCTCACACAGCAGGCCCCCCTCCACAGACTGACTGGTACTCACAGACACACACAAACACCACGCCAGCTCACACAGCAGGCCCCCCTCCACAGACTGACTGGTACTCACAGACACACACAAACACCACGCCAGCTCACACAGCAGGCCCCCCTCCACAGACTGACTGGTACTCACAGACACACACAAACACCACGCCAGCTTACACAGCAGGCCCCCCTCCACAGACTGACTGGTACTCACAGACACACACAAACACCATGCCAACTCACACAGCAGGCCCCCCTCCACAGACTGACTGGTACTCACAGACACACAAACACCATGCCAACTCACACAGCAGGCCCCCCTCCACAGACTGACTGGTACTCACAGACACACACAAACACCATGCCAACTCACACAGCAGGCCCCCCTCCACAGACTGACTGGTACTCACAGACACACAAACACCACGCCAACTCACAGAGCAGGCCCCCCTCCACAGAGGGACTGCTGGCAGACTAAAGAAAAATAATGTAGAATTCCAAGTAATTACATTAATGAGTTACTCAATGATGTAATATTGATTTTTACCTTTGAGATTGAATTTAACATTTACAGACGATGCTCCAGTTGTTTCTGGAGATGGAGAAAAAAGGCCTCCTGGATGCTGATAACTTGGATATTTTGGAGGACATTATTAAGACCATCCGTCCCCAGTTATTGAAGCAAATTGCAAAGTTTAAAACAGAGCGGGGTTAGTAACACAGTTGTGTACAGTAACATGGCAGTAGGGCAGTGTCATGGCAGTGTCTCACTTTTAGTGTTAATCTCATACCTTCTTCAATATTACATTTGTTTTACTGTTGAGATGATCTGTTGAGCACAATCAAACAGATTATACACTTTTTAATGTTAGTTAATGAACTGAAAATGAAAACCTTTGACTCCTGGTTTTGTCTATCATGCCTTTCCTAGTTGCTGGTGTCATTGCTCAGGAAGCAAAACCAATAAGCAACCACAACTCATTGGACTTGTCGGTAACCACTAAAGCAGTTCAGGTACCATGTATTCCTCACCGTCATCATTACAACGTCCCAGATTAGATTTTGTCTTTGAATATGGTCTCTTTGTGTGCTCCTGATCTGCTCCGGTGTGCATGTTCCATTGTTTTAGCCTGAATCTGCAGTTCCGTATGGGGACGTGAGCCGTACGTCACATGTGCCCAGTGTGCCCGAAGACAAAGAGCTTCTGCTCCCCTCTGGTGTCTCTCTGTCTCATCAGGTCAGTTTCCACATCTGCTCTGCCCTGCCCAGAGACGCCACTGTTTACCGCTGCTCTATATGATCATATAAAGCAGGGGTGCTCATTACGTCGATCGCGAAGGAAGTGTCGGTCGATCGCGAAGGAATGTGCGTAGATCACGTCACATAAAATAGTAGTAGATGAATCGCACATCTGCACTGACGGTTGTATTTTGATTGACATTCACGGTAGCCAATCTGCAATCCACCCAACAAATTACGTTCGCCGCCACCCCGGTAGATCTTTCTGACTTGGTCATCTTATAAGTAGCTCGCAAGCTGAAAACTGTGGGCACCCCTGATATAAAGAATGATCATTAACACTGTGTTTGTTTTGCCTGTTCAACAGTCACCAGCCTCGTTTACCTCTTCATCAGGTGAGGAGTGCTGTGGGGAAACTGACCTGTCACTCAGGCCCCCTCACATAAACACTTGTCTGTTTGCTTTCTGGAGGAATTCTCCACAAACTCAAAACTCTTGTAGTTTTGTGGTCTAAGAACTGGATCTGGATGTCCATCTGTTATGGGCAATGGTTGTCATTCTGGGTGGTAAAATTAATTAGACAAATGTGCTGTGTTTTATGATATTTAGGATATACTTCGAGAGATGAGGAGGTGCGGATTGATAACCTGAGTCTCAGAGAAAGTCACAGCCCAGGTGAGACCACGCCTCACACTTCCCCCTTCAGTGAGTATGTCTTTCAGCACGTAGCCTGTTAGATACAAGTTTGAGACAACTGAGACAAGTTTGACTTGCACATAGTGCAAAGCCAGTCGGGGGAGATCACATCAGCGGCTGAGGAAACGAACCCGAGTGGTCCGGATCAAAGGAGCCAAAGTGCCTTTCCGGTAACATGCTTCTTTTTTCTTATTCTGAAACCTTTGATGCTCAATCTGAGTCTGGATGTTTTGGGATGATGCTCGATACATTTTACGTTGTAGAAATTGGAAGAGTACAGTATGACAGGAGACTGGAGAGGATTTTGTCTGATCATCAACAACTACAAATTCACTGCCCCGAATTTAAAAGACAGAAATGGGACTGATGCAGATGAGAGTAAGCACCATCAATTCAAATCCAATCCAAACCACATAATCTCGCACTACTCTCTTACATGTAGGAGCATTGCAGTATTTCCCTCAGAATGCACCATGTTTTTTTAGTTATTCCTAAACCATTTGTCACAACAGCACTGTTGATGAGTACATTCTCTGGGTGTGGATGTGTGTGCCCAGAGAGGCTAACGGATGTGTTTCAGTGGCTGGGCTTTGAGACGCGGACGGTGAAGAACTGCAACAGAACGCGCATGCTGGAGGCGATGGAAGAGCTGCGTGCTCGTGATCACACCAGGGCCGACTGCGTGGTGTGCTGCGTGCTCACACACGGCTACGACGGCGGCATCTACGGGGTGGACGGGAACTGCGTCTCACTGAGCGAGCTGGTGGAGCCCTTATCTGGCCAACGCTGCTCCCAGTTAGGCCACAAGCCCAAACTTTTTTTTATCCAGGCCTGTCAGGGAACCAAAAATCAGGGGGTGGTTTTCCTGCAGACGGACGACTTCGACGACCGGATCTCCTGCGACGCGGCCGTGCCGAAGAACTCCATGCCGTCCGACGCTCACTTCTTGATGGCCCTGGCCACGGTGCCACTTCACACCTCATACAGAGACAAAGTGAAGGGGACCTGGTTCATACAGACATTGTGTGAGGACCTGGTACTGATGGTACCAAGGTGAGTGTAGTTATTAGACTTAAGGAATCTGCTACACCACTCCATTGATTTTGATTCAACAAATGCAATTTGTAATCTAAGGTTCAGGCCACACTAAAATGGGTGAATTGGAAAACATCATTTTTGTGCTTTGGCTACACTAGTTATTCTGGCAGTTTCCTGTCAATGATAAAATGCAAAAATGATGCAAAAGTGCACCGCACATCCTACTTATTGTTCCTAGTGTCACATAAACACACAAAATAATGCTAAAGACAAGTTTCATTGGTATGCACCATGTGAGGCAGTGTCTGCAAGAATACCTAAATAATACCTAAATATGTTTTACAAACACCAAAGGCTTCTTCTGTAATAATATTTTTGGTTTAGATTTTGTTCTATGTATATTTTCATGTAATTTCTAGGCTATTAGTTACAAGCCATTGGCCATACTGGTAAAGAATGTTTAACCCTGCAGTATGGCCATCACGTGTAGCTGCGTAGCACAGCAGAACTGGAATGCTCAGTTAGGCTGCAACAATACTGATATACTGAATTCAAACCAACTTTATGATTTGCCTGTAAAGCTACTTTGACTAATGGTGATAATGTTTGTTCACCCTCAAAACATTTTTGAAAAGGTTGTATTTGCAAATGCTGATCAAAACCAGAAAAAAAAAACGCTTCAGACGTTTGATATACGTTTTTCCTTTTGAATTCTTTGTGTGTGTATGTAGGGGTGTTGATCTGTTGTCCATCCTGACTCAAGTGAACAGCGATGTAGGCAGAAAAACAGACTCTTCTGGTACCAAGAAGCAAATTCCACAGCCTGGATTCACTCTGACAAAGAGAGTCGTTTTCCCCGTGCCGAAACAACCTCCGCCATCTTAGGCCGCATCGCCTGCTGTATGCTCAGCCTGACTCAGCATGTAAGGTTCTTACTGTAAACTCCCACAGTATGACCAATAGCTAGCCCAACACAGCACTGTAAACTCAAATGTAACTTTCAAAATAGCAGTGGACTAAAATATCACTTACTCAGCAAGAAAAACCAAAAAACAAATCGACCTTAGTTTTTCTAAGCCTTCAGACTTTGACAAGCTGAGTTTGTTGTCCATTTGACCATTTGTTGTCCTTGGTTTTCATAGGTTCTAGTTTTGTTTGTTTTTGACCAGAAGTGATATAAATTTGGCCAAAGGATACTTTTAAATGGCTGTGCTTGCCATTTAAAAGTATCCTTTATGTTGAAACATTGCTCATTCTGATCACTACACTGACACCACACTAGCACTAGTCATTACTTGGATATAAAGCCAGAGCTTATCCGCACCAAACTCCCATTCCCACAGGTTACAAATTTTAAATAATAGTTCAGGGTTTTTCCTCTATGGAGTTGGCTCAATTTTTTTAATGTACACAAAGCGTAGGGGTACTGAATCAAATTACACATTTATGTGGCATTTTTTAAAAGGGTGAATGTATTTGTATTCTCGTATATTTTTATACGTATTCTCCTATTTCCTAACGCCAAAAAGATGATTTTGTAAGAGCCAGGCTCTTTTTAAGAGGCTGTAATTTTGGTTATTGTCTGTATTTCTTAACACCTGTGTTTTGATTTATTTTTCAAAATAAATGACAAAAGATGAGAACAATCACTTTTATTTGTCTATTTAATAATTCAATGTAATTTTATTTTGGAATCGTGAGAAGTGCCCAGAGAGAGTGAGACACAAGTGTAGGCCTGGGGCGTCTTTACTCTCCGTATTAAGGTAAAGACGGAGCACAGTGGCAAACTGGTTGAAAAACAGGAGGAAAAGACCAAAGTGCTGGTGGAGTCACTGGGGTGCTGGGAGGCAGGAGAGCAGTGATAACACTGGGGGGCGTCTGGGACAGCAGCAAGGAAACCAAGTGCAGCTCTGGACAAGCTCTGGGCTTACTTAAAGGAAATGATCAATGAGTGTAATCAATAATCAGGATATTGGGAACAGGGATGGCACGGTGTGTGTTTGTGTGGCAGATGGCATGTCCCTCTGTGTCATTGTGTCAGGAATAGATAAACATGTACATTGCTTTAAAGACTAATGGTTAAGTTTACCAGATATTGTACAATCAATAATTGTCTAAACTTTTATAATATTTTGACTCAAACATTTATTTCAGCAGGCAGATGTTTACAACACATGGTATTCCACCAAACGTTTGAGGAATAAATATTACACTGACTCCATGCCATACTCAGCACAAGCAACAAGTGACTCAGACATGTTGAGATACTTAGCTTCGGTTAAATTGAACATTGATCGTTTTTGAGTCGAAAAGGTCTTTTGAAGGGCTTATGGAGGTTGTTGTGGAGGATGTTGTAGTCGGAGTTATGAGTAAATATATCACAAATTACTAAATCATTAAGAAAGCAATATTTTGTGCAGCCCTAAATTGAGCTGCTCAATGCTGGTATGAACTGTAATGGGGCATCATGACTGTTAGAGCTGCTGGGGTGTGTGGTGGTGTTAAGATATTATATTTAAACTTTTCCTTAGAAAGACATTGCCAGGCTTTTTGTGCACACACTCCTACTGTAAGAGCAGAAAGCTGTCTGCAGTCCAAGAGAACTTCTTCTGCAGTAGACTGTATGTGGAAGCCACACTATTACTCTGCCTGATCAGTTCCTGTTCTCCAGCAATCTCTGATCATCTCTGCTGTCTATCTTTGCTAAAGCAAATCCATAAGTTTAGTTTGTTTAGATTTGTTTAGGGTCAAACTCAGGTTGATTCATGTATCTTCACCAATCGTACCACTCCAGCTCTCTCTCTCTCTCTCTCTCACTCACTCACACACCCATTCACACACTCATTCACACACTTGCCTCTATTGGCAAACCAACAAGCTGCAGCTCCCGTTATCAGGCCTGACAGAGGAGTTTAAAGTAACAAGAGCCAGGGAGGTGTTACAATACAGAGACTCATCTGACAGCAAAGTCTCCTCTGCAGGCATAGAGGTCAGGACTGGAAGGAAGTAGAGAGCGCAGGAGGCAGTATGGCAGGCAGAGGAAAGGCTGCGGCATGGTGTGCTGATGAGCGCTGTGGCGGTTGGGCGAGCAGGACTCGGCTGCCATAAAACGACGCGCTATGACAGGGCGCGGGGGAGGAACAGGCAGCAGATGATTCAGGGCGAGGTCCGAGCAGAGGTGGAAGAGGAGCAGAGGTGGGTAGAGTATTCAACAATTTTACTCAAGTAAAAGTATTGTTACTTGAACCAAATGTTACTAAAGTAAAAGTAAAAGTATGCATCCAAAAATTTACTTGAGTAAAAGTAAAAAAGTACTTTGATAAAAAGCTACTCAAGTAGTGAGTAAATGCATGAGTACTGTCTCGTGTCAATAAATTACATCATGGGAAATTGAATTACTGGAAACAATGACTTTTAATGATAACAAAAATAATTTATTATAAATAAATATAATATATAAAATTTATTAGGCCTGTGTAACTTTAATGTGTTCCACAAAGGCACTAACTGATGAGACTGTCAGCCAATAGGCCTACATGTAGCAACAACTTGACGCTAACTGAATCAATTTGTAGCAAACTTTGGTTCAACTAAATCATCGAATTATTTACAAAACGAAAGTAACGGTAGCGCGCGGCGCAAATCCGATTGTAACGGAGTAAAAGTTGCGTTTTTCTCAGCACATATTAACTCAAGTAAAAGTAGAAGTCGTTCATATTAAAACTACTCTTACAAGTACATTTTTGTCCAAAAAGCTACTTGATGCCATGTGCCCATGCGCCAGCAGGGAGCTTCGATCAATTGGGACCATGAGTCGGAAGATCACCTGGTCAGAACTTTGGAAATCAGAGCCAGCAAGACTCAAGTTTCTGGTCCAGCCAATCTGCATTGCTGGGGTCTGATTCACTTTTGAAAAAACCACCCCTTTTCCGGTTTCCGGTGGGAGAACGCTGTGCGCACATGAGCTGCCGCTTCCCGCTGGTCTCTATTTTGTTCCTGCAAATTCTCTCCTCCAATCTCTGTGGATTTATATCTCCTGCTTCTATTATACAACTCCTGCTGACTTTACCACCTGCTGATACATGGACTTTTTCCCCCTGCTCTGCTGCTAGAGGTTTGTTTACACTCGCTGCTGGCTCCTTTCTCTGGCTACCCCACTACTAACACTCTGCTAACTGCATGCTATTGAGCTGCTATGAGCCCTCTCTCCTATTCCCAGCTTCTCTGCTTACCTGTGCCGAGGGTTTAGCTCCTGCACTTGCTACTTTATGTTGCTTGTGCATGTTTAGCCGCCTCTCTGGTGACTGGTCGTGGTGTTTGGCTAACGTAGCCCTGGGCTGTGGTGTTTGGCTAACGTAGCTCTATCCGTAGCATTGCGTTGCTGGCCGCTAAGTTTGGTAGCTCTAGCTATGTATCCTGCCGGAGTCTTGTTTTTTATCATCTGCCTGTCGGGATCTGTGGATGTCATCTCGGCTTTTACTGCTGCCGATGGAAGTGCCTCCGGTCTCAGAATTGTGTACACTTCGGATGATCTATGTTCTCTCCGCACTCACCGTCAACGATTGCTGCGCTATTGGTATCGCTCGCCGTACCCGCTACATCCACCGGGCACGTAAACCTCGACCAGTGCTGTTCCAATCGTCCAAAAATAGTATTCCAGCTGTCTGGACAAATGGCCGTGGCTATCGGAAGTACAAAGCCAAATCCAGCCGTGGAGTTGACGCTGGTGCTCTGTGCCCTGTCCCGCAAGCAACAATCTCGTCCTCATCTCTGCCCTCTGTCTCTCCTGGCCTCTTCAACTTCGCCTTATTTAACTGTCACTCTCTCACAGACAAAGCTCCACTTCTCAGTGACTTTAGTGGTCAGAAGCACCTAGACATTCTCTGTCTGACTGAAACTTGGCAGACACAGGGAGATTACATCCCCCTCAATGAAGCCACCCCTCCTGGCTTTACCTACCTCTGTGCTCCCAGATTAACAGGCAGAGGCAGTGGTCTGGCTGTCATTTACAATCACAACATAAGACTAACTCTGTGCAAACTACATGAAGTTTCTGCTTTTGAATACATGGCTCTAAAGGTGTCTGGACAATCTACCGTAATTCTACTGCTGGTATATCGCCCACCTAAACTCTCCATAGCTGACTTTCTGTCTGAACTCAGTGAACTGCTTACCATCGCTTGCTCCATGTCTCCATCTCTAGTGATGCTCGGGGACTTTAACATCCATATGGACACTGCCTCCTCTGTATCTACTGACTTTTTGTCTTTGCTTAATTGTTTTGACCTAACTCAGCATGTCAATTTTCCTACTAACAAGCATGGACATATTCTTGATCTAATTTGCTCTTCTTCCTATGGCTGTAATATTAGTAACATCTCTGGTTTGTGTTTGGGTATATCTGATCACAAAGCTATTACTGCTGATCTCTGTCTTCCCATCCCTAAAACTTGCTCTAAAACTTCCATATCCTTCCGTAATCTTTCTGCTGTTGATTCCCCATCCTTCTCTTTACATCTTAATGCTTCTCCCTTCACTATGATCTGTAACCTTTCCTCTGCTGATGATGCAGTCTCTCTCTATAATGACTATCTCCTCCATCCTAAATTCACTAGCCCCAATTAAAACTAGGGTTGTTCCTGCCACTCACACATCTCCCTGGTTTACTCCCAAGCTTCCCACTCTCAAGACCGCTGGCCGGCGCCTTGAGCGCCTCTATAAAAGAACTGGGCTTCACGTGCATGCTCCTGCCTTTTCTGAGCATATGCTTGTCTACAAAGCTGCACTTAAGTCTGCTCGTTCCCTTTACTACTCCAATCTTATTCAAGGTTCCCGACATGATCCCAAGCAACTCTTCTCTCTTGTTAGTAAACTCTCTCGGCCTCCTACTCCTACAGTCTCATCCTCTCCTGACATCTCTACTGCTTTTCTCAACCACTTCCAAGACAAAATTAACTCCATTAACAAAGGCTTTCTCAACCCACCTCCCCCTGATCTCTCTCCCCTTCCTCTCAGTCCTGGTAGTGCCTCCCTCTCAAAATTTTCTCCTGTTTCCCCTGTTGACATTGCTGTAATTATTGCCAAGTCCAAATCGTCTTCATGTCAATGTGACGGTCGTGGACGGACCGCACATTTCCTCCATCTTTTCCCTTTTTATTTCACGCACGCACACACACACACACATGTATACGCACATGCTCATACGTTTGCTCACATGCTGATGTTGGCGTTCAGTTTCCCCAAAGGTGCTGGATGAAAGCGCTGCCCAGAAACGCTATGAAGCTAATCGGCAACCGAGAGATGTTTGTCCCGTTATGGACTGCAGCGGAATGAACGAAATATTTAAAATGAAGAGGACGCTAGACAAACTGTTTCCAATGCTTGTCTTTTATTGTGCTTACAAAGTTATTGGTGTTTCTTTTAAGTACAAAAATAGTAAATAACGAGAGTTCATACCACTGTTTGTTCTTCAAGGGCGACGGACTTGTGGGCGGCAAAAAGGGGTCGGCGAGGAACCGAGGCCTGTTTATTTGTTCTGGCCGGAAACGGTCCAGTTCAGCTTGCCGAAATGTCAGGGGTTTGACGGAGATGGGCTGTGGCTGAATGGTCATCTATTAAATGTTGGCTGCGATGTTAGGCAATGTTAGATTTTGATTTTCATTCGTGCAAATTGTGTTGTAAATTGTGTGTAATGTTTTACTGATGCATCAGAGTCTGTCTAATGTATGTTTTGTCTGATGAATGTTAAGTGTTCACCTTTTGTGTAGGAATGGTGCTGGCCACCTTCTTTATATGTGTAGTCTGAGTCCTATGTTGGAGGCCAAGCATTTGATCTTGTATAGGGAGCGACCCCCTTTGAATTCTGCTGCCATAGTGGTTTCTGACTCTTGGAGAGAGACTCAGCAAGTTGAGGTTTTGAATAGTATGTTTCTTTTGATATGTTGATGCTTAATTATTGTTATTATTATGTTGAGTAATTATTTGCACAGATGTTCACTTTCTAAAGAAAAATAAAAGAAAAAGAGAATGTTTGCTTAGACTTTGTGCTCCCTCTGCTATCTTGGCCTGATCCACTTTGCATTTTTTTTGCAAAGTCCAATCCTTCACAGTCAACTTGATCCTGCTCCAACTCCACTCCTGAAGCACTGTCTCCCTGCTATCACTATCCCCATTTCTCATCTCATTAATCTCTCACTCACTTCTAATCATGTTCCCTGCTCTCTAAAACAGGCAGCTATTACCCCTGTCCTTAAGAAACCCGGCCTTGACTGTTCAGATCTACATAACTACAGACCTATTTCCAATCTGCCTTTTCTATCCAAAGTTCTCGAGAGGGCTGTTGCCATACAGCTACAGGCTTTTCTGTCCACCAATAATCGTTTTGATACATTTCAGTCAGGTTTTCGCTCCCTTCACAGCACTGAGACAGCTTTCCTCAGTGTACTAAATAATCTGCTCCTTTCCTCTGACTCTGACTGTACATCTGTCCTTCTGCTCCTCAATCTCACTGCGGCTTTCGACACTGTTAACCATAACATACTCCTCTCACGTCTTTCCAGTATTGGTCTCTGTGGCGCTGTGCTATCCTGGTTTACATCTTATCTTATTGACAGGTCTCAGTATGTTAGTATTGGGAAGCACAAGTCCATTTCTGCTCCAATCACCCAGGGTGTGCCACAAGGTTCCGTTCTCGGTCCCCTGTTATTTATCATATACATACTACCTCTTGGCAATATCATCCGTTCTTTCAGTCTTAATTATCACTTTTACGCCAATGACACTCAGATCTACCTTGATTTCAAACCAACAGATTCCTTCCCTCCTTCCACACTGCTGTCCTGTATTCAGGAAATAACACACTGGCTTAGCTGCAATTTCCTCAAACTAAACGCATCTAAAACAGAACTCATAGTTATCGGCACCAAGTCAGCCATCTCTGCCTTTCCTGAGTGCAGCCTAAATGTTGACGACACCTCTGTTAGCCAGTCGCATACTGTGCGTAATTTAGGTGTTCTGTTTGACTCCTGCCTCATGTTTGTACCACACATCAAATCAGTCTGTAAGTCTGCCTTTCTCCACCTCCGGAACATAGCTCGGCTTCGGCCCATACTTTCACCTACAGCTGCTGAAACCCTGGTTCATGCTTTCATCACTACTAGATTGGATTATTGTAACTCGCTGCTCTATGGTCTACCTGCAAAAACGCTTCGCCCTCTTCAGTACATCCAAAATTACGCAGCCAGAGTCAGCCTTGTCTCACGCAGCCTTGTCTCAGCTAAAAAATTTGAACATATCACTCCAATCCTCCATAAACTTCACTGGCTCCCGGTTTCAGAACGCATCCGCTACAAAATTCTCTTAATGACTTTTAAAGCCCTCCATGGCCTCACACCTGTCTACCTCTCCAACCTGTTGCACCCTCACGTTCCATCGCGTCAGCTCAGGTCCTCTTACTCCGGTCTATTAACCATTCCAAGACACAGACTCTCCACTCTCCACGCGTTCTTTCACTTGTGCAACATTGCCAAAATTAGAAACATATTAAATATTAGTGATGCAGAAAAACTAATCCATGCCTTCATATCCTCTCGTTTAGATTATTGCAACAGTCTCCTAGCTGGATGTTCTGGTAAATCAAATCAATAAACAAACTCCAGCTGGTTCAGAACGCAGCAGCACGAGTTTTAACAAAAAAACTAAGTTTGATCACATTAGTCCCGTACTATCGTCATTACACTGGCTGCCAATTAGATTCCGTATTGATTATAAAATACTTTTATTAACATATAAAACGCTGCATGGCTTAGCTCCAGACTATCTTAGTGAACTTATTGAACAATATAACCCAGCGTGTTCACTTCGTTCGCAGGACGCAGGGTTATTAACTGTTCCTAGGATCAAAAAGATCACAGCAGGTGGAAGAGCCTTTTCTTTTAAAGCTCCACAATTGTGGAATAATCTTCCTGCCTCTATTCGGGACTCAGACACAGTCTCAATGTTTAAAACTAGATTAAAGACTCATCTGTTTAGTTTAGCCTTTGATTAATCTGTTACATATTTACTACATCTCGTATCTTTTCTCTGAGGTTCACCTGGAGAGTAACATTGCAGTCGGAGCCTACAATACCAGCATCGCTGCTCCGACATGGAATGAAAGCCTGGCGTTCATCAACAGACATTTACAGTGACAATATCAAAACCCAGAACTTTCATTTTTACCTTTACTTAGTCTGATTGTGTGATTTGTGTATTTGTCTGTATTTTGTGTAATTTGTGTGTTAACGGGCCGTCCAGTGGAGGATGGGTTCCCTTTTGAGTCTTGGTTCTCCCGAGGTTTCTTCCTATTCCCCACCATCATAGGGAGTTTTTCCTCGCCACTGTCGCCTTTGGCTTGCTCATTAGGGTTCTGGACCCATAGTATTGTTAACCTTTTAAATCCTGTAAAGCGCTTTGTGACAACATGTGTTGTGAAAAGCGCTATACAAATAAACTTTGATTGATTGACTATGGGTGGCAGATCTTTCAGTGTTGCTGCCCCCACTCTCTGGAACTCTCTACCTTCCTCTCTTAGCTCCTCTGCCTCTTCTTATTTTTAAAGCTCAGCTAAAGACCTTCCTATTCTCTCACTACTTCCACTCTCGCTGATGCTCCCAATTCTTCTCTCTTATGTTTGACTAGGTTTATGTAAAGCGACCTTGGGTTTGTGAAAGGCGCTATAAAAAATAAACATTATTATTATTATTATTATCATCATCATCCTGTCATCTGTGTCCTGCAAGAGGATCGCTGGAGCACATCTTGAGCAGCTGCCCGAAAGCACTGCGAGAGGGCAGGTATCGATGGAGCCATGACCAGGTGCTGAAGGTAGTAGCTGACACCATCTGTGCAGGAATCCAGCAAAGCAAGCACCAACCCCTAGCAAGGCCAAACATCACTTTCGAGAAACCTCAATCACAGCCAAAGGTCCCAGCTGGTCTGCTATCTACAGCAGGTGACTGGCAGCTGAAAGTGGACCTGGGGAGGAAATTAAAGTTTCTGGAGCACATCACCAGCACAACACTCAGGCCAGATATGGTCCTAATGTAACGGTGGGGTGGTACCATGACTAGGGGGTGGACGCACTGGCGTTAGAAAGCGGGACTCAAGGCTGCTAGAGGTAGCCATACTGGCTAACCATAAAGCGCCCACGGATAACTCTACTCTTCCGCGGCATGTTTTACCATATAACAGACACAAAGACTACTAACAAAACAAGACGCAGCACATACCTGTAACGTGGCTCGCGCCACAGAGCGAGAGGACGGACACAAACGCTGAGATGAGCGAGATTTATTCATGGGAATACCGAACTCGGAGTCGTATATACAGGCAGGGGTCATAACGTGCAGGCTATCCAGACATGAAACGTAAACAGGCATGATCACAGACAAGGGAAACAACGAGGCAGGCTAACAACGGAGGACGGGTAAACCAAAACTCAAACAACACGGCAGAACTCACGGCAAACAGGAACAGACCAACAGCATGAACAAACTGGAATGACAAAACCACGGATAACAGACTGGGGAAATACTGGGACTTTTATACATTGACACTAAACAAGGAACAGGTGATAACAATGACACGGGGGCGTGGCAATACACAAGGGAATCACAAGATAAACGAGTGGGGCGGTAACAACAGGCACGGGACACAGACATGAGGGAACTCGGAGTGACAGCTACGAGAGGGGGGCATGGTCATACATGACAATACCCAAGTGAACTCAAACTTGTATTATTAAGAGGCACATAAAGATAATGAACACACCAAAACGTAAGACTAGAGGCAATACAAGGACACCAGAACTAAACACGAGACCTAAGTAGAACAAACAGAAACGAAGACCATAATACATACTATACACTTTGAATTAGGAAACACTGAACACATAGGCTACTAAACTAAAACACAAACTCTCAGGACAACACACAGCTAGAATACAACATAAGGAAACGTGACTCAACAAAAACTAACCATATACAACACCAGGCAAACTGAACACAACAAAGGGAAACGTGACAAACCAGAAACACACTGAAATTCAAACCAGGCACACACATCCAACTGCAACATGGAGAAAGACAACCCAAAAACTCTACACCTAGCTTAAGACATGAACAGAAGCAAAACTATCGACATCAACATTGACCCACACTGAAGACCTGAAACACACTGTGGTAGAGTGAGCCAGTAGCGGTATGGAGGCACTTGGGAATAAAGTTTCAGAGGACTCAGGACTCCGTTTCTTTCTTTTCGCACACTTTATTTTCTTTATAAACAACTACAAAGTCAACAGCGTCAGGCCCGACGCAACGCCATCGTCAAGGTGCTCCCCCCCTTGCGGGTTCTCTTGCACGCCTTTTAAATCATAGGCCCCTCCCACAGCAGGTGCGGGTCACGCCTCCTCTCTCCTGACTCCGGTAATCTAAAATCACAGCACCTCCACACAACAATCACACATACGCTCCACACATTCGACGGCCGTCATCATACATTCAATACCCATGCATATCAAACTGTAGTCCATAATAATATAAAAGATCGTCATTACTTATCTTTGGGTTGGTACCCTGCGGTTGGTGATGAGTCGGATCTTCCGACCGCATCACACACACTGAATGAATACAAACCCAAACGAACACTCAAACAAGCAACAGCTGAAACCAATGACAAAACGAGAGGTGGAACTAAACAGAAGACCAGGGGAGGAGGAGCCGGGCTAGACAGACAGGGAGGGGGCGAGGCCAGGCGTGACACCTAACATCAGAGAGTACAAAGTAGTGATGGGCAAATGAAGCCTCTTGAAGCAATGAAGCTTTCCAACCCTTTGCTTTGCAAAAAGGTTAATTACTCGAGGCTTCATTCATCACTCACTAGTGACATCTGCTGGTGAAACTGTAACAGCCTCGTCATTCAGTTGGATCAAACTTTCAAAAATTTGTAAATGCAATATTGTCACAAAGTTTCAATCAAACTCATGTTTAGTAACAGGAGAATCAATTAAATCATGTTTTAATTATTAAAATGATTTGTAGCCAATCTAATCCTTGACCATTAGTGGTTGTGTTGGGTTTTCTTGTATGTCACATGGACTTAATTGACAATGAAGATATGTTGTACTTTACTATATTGGGAATTGAGTGATTGTTGAGGCAGACTGAATATTTTGAGTTAGAAAATGATAAAAAAAAAACAGAATGTGTTTAAAATAATTGCTTCTTGGGGGTTCTAGATCTGGTTTGGCAGTCATGGCCTGGTGGTTAGGGAAGGGGAAGTGGTTAGGGAACTGGTCTTGTAACCGGAGGGTCGTGGGTTCGATCCCCAGACCTGAGGCCATGACTGAGGTGCCCCTTAACCCTCAATTGCTCACTTATATAAAAATGAGATAAAATGTAAGTCGCTCTGGATAAGGGCGTCTGCCAAACGTAAAATGTTTTTAACATTACAAATAAGGTTTGCCTCTTCCAATGGTTTTTAGTCTGTTTTTGATGTGTGAATCTGATATACATCCTGATCAAACAAAAAAGAATTTAGAACGTTCCAGATTTTAAATTTAACCACCTACTACAACCCACGAAGCAACAGGGTTCATAGCGCTTTTATTTTGAAAAACGATACGCAAAATGAAGCAATGACGTGGCCAATGTATGCGAGGCCTCGTTTGTTGCTGATCACGTGATTTTGCTCAATATGACACAAGCTCCGAAGCGGGGCTTCATCGGACACGCCCCTTTTTACTCGGTACACGTCTCGAAGCCTCGCTTCAGATGTCCCATCACTAGTACAAAGCAAGTGGTGCTACTGGAACTCACAGTCCCCTGGGAAGACTGGATTGAGGTAGCTTTTGAGTGGAAAAAGGCAAAGTACCTGGAACTGGTGGAGGACTGCAGGCTAAAAGGGTGGAGGGCCCGCTGTGAGCCAATTGAGGTTGGCTGCAGAGGATTCCCAGGACAGAGTCTGCATCAATCACTCAGGCTGCTTGGAATCAGAGGTGCTCAAGAAAGGAAAGCCACCAGAAACATCTGCTAGGCAGCTGAGAAAGCCTCTAGGCAGCTGTGGATCAAAAGAGGCAACACATGGCTTAATGCGCTGTTTGGACACAAGTCGGGGTCTGATCAGCCCTGGCTGGGTCGCCCAGGTGAGGGTGTCTGATGATCTAAGACCCAAAAAAAAAATCCTGTGACCCTGGGTTCATCACTGAAGATGTGTCCAAGCTGCACTATCAAGGTGTTTCTTGATAGTACCGAAGTTCACCTCTGACCACATGACTTTGCAGTATTACAGCAGTATTATGTCTAAATATCTAGTTAGGACAAAACTAGAGTGCTCAATGAACTAAGTTATAGTCACTATACCTCACAGGATTGAGTGTGGTTAACTGGTTAATTTTTTTACTTATCTGTGTTGGCCTCACCAAAATCATACTCCCCTTATTAAAATAACCCTTGTTGAATGTAGAGATATGTGCTTCATATGGAGTAGCTTACACACCCAGATAAGTCACAAAAATTAAAGCGTTAACCAGACATTTCAATCCTGAGGTTCTGTTGCAGGCCCTCTGATCAAGGCCAACCACAAGCTGGTGGCGCCGCCTGTCCCCCGCTGGCCACCAAGAGCAACAGCGACCTGCAGAAAAAAAGAGGACATACTGATGGACGTGAGTGCAGACCAGACAGAAAGGACAAATCAAAGAGCGGCACGAGGAACCTCCTAGGAGAAGGAATCAGTACACATGCATACGTAATATATACATACATAAGTGTGTGTGTATTCAGATCACAGCAATAAATGACATTAGTATCACATAGGAAAACACATCATTGTGTGCTGTGGATGTTGAGGGAAGAGCAAGTGTGTAAGGAGATGAACTATTGTTGTAATAAACAGGAGCTTGAACATGACATTGTTCAAGAGTTTGAACAGGATGTTTCATTTTATTCCTGCACAGAGTACATACACCAAAGTGCAAGATAACACAGATGTTAAAGGGAACCCCGGCTGGTAACACTTGTAAGCCTTAATATGCTGTAATAAATCTAAATTATTAAGACATGTTGTAAAAAAATCACAAAAGCAGCAGATTTATTTACAAATCAACGCTTTTATTCGTAGATGGCGTAGATGCTGGGTAGATGGCGTCAAATGGTTGCAGCGCGCTAAACTTGCCTGCGGTTGGAAGGAGTTAATGTTAGTTAGCTAAGCTACCTTAAAGAAAACCATGCCACACTGTGTTGCCGTTGGATGTTATTTCCAGGCGAAAGGCAGTGGGAAGACTGATATTAGTCTTCACAGTTTTCTCAAAGATAAAGAGGAGAAAAAATTGGGAAGCAGCGTGTGGACGAACACAGCTACCAAAAGACCCGCGGCTCTGCTCTCTTCAGTCCCGATGCGTTTGAGTCATTTAGTAGAGCCCAACTGGTGAGAGAGTTGACGGATGCTGTTGGTTTTAAACGTAAACTAAAACACAATGCAGTGCCCAGTTTTCCCACACAGAAAGTCCAAAAGCCCCAGAATGTGGAGCGAGAACCGCACGAAGAAACGTGAACATAAACATGCGCTGGATTCTCTCCTGGCGTCTCCTGCTCAGGGTTGCCAGGTCCTACAGAAATATCCAGCACAAAGTAAGTGTAAAACCCGCCCTTCAGAAGCTTAAACTAGCCCAAAGCATGTGTCTGTCACAGATTTTAAACCAAATGGCAAAACTATGAGTCTATGACTTAGTATTTTGTTTATGAGGGATTTATTTTCAGTAATGCTATTTATATTAGTCATTAATAATATTGTAACAGTTTTATTTGTTATTTTATATCAATTATATTATATATATTTTATCAGTTTTACATCCCAGTCAAGAACATTTATAGCAGGGTTTCCAACTTTTGACGTTCGCTTGGAGTGAGATTTTAACCTGGAGGAGGTGGCTAGTGTAAATTGTTGAGCGTGGCGAACGTAAAATGGACACATTTTTTATATTATAAGTATAAGTATTATACTTATAATACTTATTATTATTATTATTACTTATTATTATTATTAGTATGGTAATATTATTATTATTACTTATTATTATTATACTTATAATACTTATTATTATTATAAGTATTATATCGCGATCTATCGATCGCCGGTGTTTGGCGCCAGAGCGAACTAGTAACTCATTGAATCAGAGATATGGATCAGAGGTAAATAAACTAGATTTTTTTTTCGGCGTGAGTTATCGGAAGTGTGGCGTGAGAGCGTGTGAAAACGGTCAAATGCGTGTGTCTCACGCTCAATGCGTGAGAGTTGGCAACCCTGTAATAGTAACATAATTAGCAAAAATAAAATAATTTTTAATCCTTTCTTGCTTGCTGTTTTCTTTTCACATTGTGTGTCTGTGTTTGTTGCTGGCTTGCTTTCTCTCTCTCTCTCTCTCTCTCTCTCTCTCTCTCTCACTCTCTCTCACTCTCTCTCTCCATTTCACACTGTCCTTCCTTATGTCGTTATGTTCTCCTGGTTCTTAGTGTAACTCCCGCGGTAGACCAACTAAATAGTAGCCCAAAAAAAACGCACCCGCCACCCCAGAATTTTTACCCGCGGCTGGATTTTCAAACAAGCCCAATTTGGCGTGAAAACCGCGAACCTGGCAACTCTGCTCCTGCTCCTCCCTCGTTTGCGGATCCTGAACTTGAGGGTACAGCATTAGCGGTCATTGATAAATCTGACGATCTGCTAGATACGAATAAATTACAGTTAGTCGAGGAGTCCGTAGGTGTACAGTGTTCTCCATCCAAGGCGGATAACGCAACTCAAACAGACATGACGTTTACATCAGATGCAGCGGCCAAAAAGATTAGGGTTAATTAAATGTGAATCACAACATATAAGCCTGTCACTCAGTCTTACTATTGGAATTTAGTCACTACTAGACATGTATAAAAGAAAGCCCTTTGACCTTATATGCGACGCCAATCTTCAATAAGAGCTCGCTATTACACGTTATCAGCATAGAAATACCGGTAAGACAAAAGTTACGGCCAGTCACTGCAACCATTTGACGTCACTATCTGCCGCGCCCGTCAGCAGTTATAAAAATGGCGACCTACGTGCAGCGGGATTTGACAGAAAATCTAATAAATCTGCTACTTTTTGTGATTTTTTACAACGTGTCTTAATAATTTAGAGTAATTACACGATATTAAGGCTTACATATGTTATCAGCCGGGGTGCTTCAATAATACCCAATAATCATGCTCTGGAGCTCTGTTCACTGAAATCCATGAAGCTCAGCCAATCAGAGCGAGCGCTCCAGATCCTTCACTAACTCCGCCCCTCACTGTCTCTGCACTTTGCAAGAGCTGGAGGAGAACTTCCACATTAGCAGGAGGGAGCTGATCGCCTTTGAATTCAATGTGCTGGTGTCTCTAGAGATGGTCCTCTACCTGCCCGAGAGCAGGTCACGACCCACTACCACCGCCTGGTGCAGCAGTCCTGAGCCTTCCGGTCCCAGCCAGCCCTGCCCCCTTTGAGTGGGTGTGGTTATGCAGACCGGCCTCAGGGAGGGCTGCAGTCCAACACCTAGTTTATCTTGATTATTACGACGACAGAATGGCACTTCTCTTAATGAAACGACTGAGTTGTTGTGAGTTGAAGGAACGCTGGCCGTGTTGAGCAGATTATTTTCCCTACGTTACGTCTGACGCAAGCACGTAAAGGCAAGCCCTCCTGGAACCCATAGACATTGCATTGCAGCGCCTACACTTTAGAAGAAATTTTTTATGAGACTGATCGCGTCTTTCTTTTACTTGCGCACCATTACTGGTCACATCTGAGCTTAATTTCTACAATGGTTTTAATTTTCAAAGTTCATATAGTGTTAGAGATTAAAGTTTGTACATTGTACCTTCTTTCACAATGTTTTAGTTCAACATTGAAGGACCTCAAGAGGAAAAAAAGCAAAAAATGTATGGGAATATATTATTCTAATTTTAATTAAAATTTATACATTTAAGTTAATAGCTAACTATTTAGGGTCTGAAACTAACACTACTGAAATAATAAAAAATAAATAACTGAAATAAAGTGTTACTTTAACTCTGTAACAAAGTAACTCTCATCAAGTGTTAAATGTTTTAACTATTTTGAAAGTGTTAATTTAACTGCAGAGTGTGGAGCTATATAAACCCTCAAAAAGTGTTAAAATTAACTCTGGGAGTCAATTCAACACTGGGCTTTTTGCTGTGTATGTTTAATTTACACTATATTCCACACACTTTTTTGAATGATGTATTTTTAGGTACACTGAAACAGCATATATAATTTACTATAACTATAAATTATTATACATCTATGCATTCCTGCTTTTAACCTATTAATGGTGATAATGTGTATAGTTTTATGTAATGTATGATTTTTTTTAGTTTGTCACTTGTACTAGATCACTGTCCCACTAGGGGGCAGTATTTGGTCTGTGTTGAGACTTTGGCTCTGATTGAGTAACTGATTAGAGCTGATTCAAACTAAAGCACATTTACTGTGCTTCAATGCTCTAGTTTAGTGTTTGTAAATCTACTTAACACATGGACTGTGCCCTCAAACTGTGCAGTAACTAGTGGACATACACTGGTCGTTACTTTTCCCTCCACTGGTATACACAAAAAAAGCACAAAAATCTAAACATTTACTCTATACTGTTTGTAATCTTAATATATAGTAATTGAGACACTTTCTCATCTTGCTTTGTGACTCATCCTCCACAAGATTAAACCGTTAGTGGTGAAAGTAGCTCTTGTGAACCTCGGATAGCCTTATCACTATGAAGTTATTTACATTGCTTGTCAGTGCTAAAGATGGTGCAATTGTATAGCTGATCTACATTTGGCTTATAGCAAAAACCACCAAAATGAGTGAGACAATGTTTCTTTATGTTTTTGTGTTAAAATCAAGTTAGCTTTGTTTCTTCTTCAATTTCTGCTTTCCAGATTATTATGCATATTGAATGTGATTATTTACAGTACCAATAATATGTCAAACATAGTGCATATGACTTTTTCTATTATCATCATGATAAAATTTAATAATAAATATTTTAGAATATTGTATGCTCCTGCCATAGATTCTGTGATTTTCAGAGACTACAGCAAATTGATAATGTTTGCACTTTAGTGTGGTGGTATGGATTTATGCTGTGTAGACATATTGTCCTAGTGATTTATGCTGTAGTGTAGAAATATTGTCCTAGTGATTTATGCTGTAGTGTAGAATTATTGTCCTAGTGAGGGATCACTTTAGTGGGGTGGTGTGGGTTTATACTGTACCCTAGAAATATTGTCCTATTGCATATAATGGTGTTAGTGGGGACAGTCAGTCTTCTAACAGAGGATCTTCTTTTTTTTCCCAACAAAGACTCTTTATTTACAAAGGATCTTCTAACAAAGGAACTGGGACCACTTTCACTTCCTGCCCATGATTCTTCACATTATGCAGTAGTTTATGGTATCTTTGCAAAACCCGTGTTCACAATTGTAGGTCTCTGAACTTCAAATGTGTAACTGGCGAACCTGAGGGTAGAGAAGGATCCATAAGCAGGTGATAAGAGCTGGGTGTTAATAATAAAAATCAACCCCGTAGGGTTACAAGCAGCAGCACAAAAGGGCAAGGCAAAAAGGGGAGAGTCAAAAAACCAGGCAGCGAGAGTCAAAAACCAGTGAAGATTAAGAAGGGCAGGCAGAGGTACAAAAAGGGCTAGGCGAAACAGAGGATATCAAAAGGCCAGAGCAAGGATCAAAAACTAGAATACAAGAATACAGCTTGGTAAAGACACTCAGAGAGGCAATACTTCACGTTTTAATACTTTAGTCGTTTTAATGCCAGACATATTTTTCGGACAGACCGACATACAGTAGCTTTGCTGACAGATTCCGCATCTCCTACACTATAAAAAAAACTTCCACTAGCAAAAAAACAAAGACCGATGTATACAAATCTGGAGAGAATTGAGGGCTTATCCGCAATGTGTAATATTTGAAATGTGATGCTTAAAATGTTATTGATGTAAGTATATTGGATTGTGCTGAAAAACGATAACGTTCATTAAAAAATAATCCGAAAATGATAGTAGGGCTATCTATTCGGGGTTTTATAAGGCTTTCCCGATGAAGAGCTCGGCGAATAAACTGAGCTTCAATATCCACGGGATCCTCGAGGAAAGGACACATCATGATGACATGTTTGTAACTCGGGTTTAGGTTTCAAGTTAACCTGCCAGCGAGCAGGTTAGCCTCAGAGCATAAGTTGCTATAGTAACTGACTCAGGTTCTCTCTAAGCTCGGTTTCTGGAACGGAAAACCTTGAGTTTCCGTGAATTCTGAATTTAATTACCTGGTTTTATCGCTTAACCCCAGAGCCAGAGTGGCTAATCGGGAGATTCGGGAGGATTCCCGAGGGGTCGGCTCAAGTCAATCTCTAGTTTGGGCAGATTGGGAGAGAAAAATTATTTGGTGCCGGATTTGGGCATGAAACTCCCAGGCTGAAAACATGTCCCACTCTGGCCCTGCTTAACCCACCTCTTGGAATACCCCCCAGGTTTAGTATGGCTATTTGTATTTTTTACTTGAATATGGACAGGATCGTTGCCTGGAACACTCAAATAACACATCCTAGATCTGAATGAATGAAATATTCTCATTGAATACTTTGTTCTGTACAAAGTTGAATGTGCTGACAACAAAATCACACAAAAATCATCAATGGAAATCAAATTTATTAACCAATGGAGGCCTGGATTGGAGCCACACACAAAATTAAGGTCTGGGGAACGGGCGGGCCAGTCCATAGCTTCAATGCCTTCATCTTGCAGGAACTGCTGACACACTCCAGCCACATGAGGTTTAGCATTGTCCTGCATTAGGAGGAACCCAGGGCCAACTGCACCAGCATATGGTCTCACAAGGGGTCTGAGGATCTCATCTCGGTACCTAATGGCAGTCAGGCTACCTCTGGTGAGCACATGGAGGGCTGTGCGGCCCTCCAAAGAAATGCCACTCCACACCATTACTGACCCACTGCCAAACCGGTCATGCTGAAGGATGTCGCAGGCAGCAGATCACTCTCCACGGCGTCCCCAGACTCTGTCATGTCTGTCATGTGCTCAGTGTGAACCTGCTTTCATCTGTAAAGAGCACAAGGCGCCAGTGGCGAATTTGCCAATCCTGGTGTTCTCTGGCAAATGCCAAGCGTCCTGCACAGTGTTGGGCTGTGAGCACAACCCCCATCTGTGGACGTCGGGCACTAATACCATCCTCATGGAGTCAGTTTCTAACCGTTTGTGCAGACACATGCACATTTGTGGCCTGCTGGAGGTCATTTTGCAGGGCTCTGGCAGTGCTCCTCCTGTTCCTTCTTGCACAAAGGTGGAGGTAGCGGTCCTGCTGCTGGGTTGTTGCCCTCCTATGGCCTCCTCCACGTCTCCTGGTAGCGCCTCCAGCCTCTGGACACTACGCTGACAGACACAACAAACCTTCTTGCCACAGCTCGCATTGATGTGCCATCCTGGATGAGCTGCACTACCTGAGCCACTTATGTGGGTTGTAGAGTCCGTCTCATGCTAGCACGAGTGTGAAAGGACCACCAACATTCAAAAGTGACCAAAACATCAGCCAGAAAGCATATGTACTGGTCTGTGGTCCCCACCTGCAGAACCACTCCTTTATAGGGGGGGTCTTGCTAATTGCCTCTCATTTCTACCTGTTGTCTATTCCATTTGCACAACAGCACGTGAAATTGATTCACAATCAGTGTTGCTTCCTAACCGAACATGTTGGTTTCACAGAAGTGTGGTTGACTTGGAGTTATATTGTTGTTTAAGTGTTCCCTTTATTTATATATAAATATATATATATATATTTTTTTTACAATATGTACTCTGATATATAATGTTTAACACTATAATATGGAGTTATATTTTTTTTATTCAACAGATTTAAAATTTAACAAAGGGTGCACAAATTCTGCAGAATGACTGTTGGTGACCTAAAGATAGTGAGCTTTTACTAAAGGACATGGACCAGGTATATTCCATCAGTAAATCCATTCCTCAATAAAGTATGCAAAACAGTATGTCAACAATGGATTTCATGCAACTGTGTAATAATGTAAACAATTCACTTGTTTCTAAATTGTTCTTTACCTTTTATGACACACTGAAACAAATTATTAAAAGAAATATTAATAATTATTAGTAGTGGTGGGCCGTTAACGGCGTTTGTTAATTTGATACTCTTATCGGGCGATATAAAAATTATCGCCGTTAATCAGTGGCGTGCACAGACATTTTGAGGGGCAAGTGCTCGGGGGGGGGGGGGGGGGGGGGGGGGGGGGTGTGAAGGGCACTTTTTAGCGCACATGGAGCACTTCATTATAAAAAAATTACAAGCATATGTTGAATGAAATGTGACATTTTATTTGCAACATTCTCTAAACGTGAGTTTTCAATGGAGAAAAGTCACGCAGCGAACTGATAAAATTTAAAATTCATATCCAATATTACAGTCATGTCATTCAGTTAACTTCTGTTTACCCTCCACTGTCTGCAGACCTTGTTGCATATATTTTGCAATTAGTAAATCAATATAGGCCTACAATTAAGACAGTAAAAAGACCAAAAAGTATGAGAAGGAGTTATAGGCTATGCAGATGGGCATTTTTCACAGGTAATGGGGAACTTCCCATTTCTTCTTTCACAAATGAATGTGTTAATTTATGTTGTCTAACAAAACCTATACAACAGAAAACGTTCAGCTTAACACATAGATTTGCAAACTCTACCTTAATTATTTGTATGTGGTCGTCCTCACGTTATCTATCATTGATTTGGGCTAGAGCGACTAGTTTATCGAGAAGCCTCTCGCTGCAGCCTGCAGGAAGGCGGAGTTGGACATCCAACCCCGCCCACATCCAACTCCACCCTCTTATCAAGTCCGAAGCCACGCCCATGTTACGTTCGAAACTCAGACTGTTTTTGCTCCCAGTAAACAGAACTTCCAGAACTTCCAGATTTTAATTAGTTTAACAGATGCCAAGAAAAACACTCACGTTATTGACCAAAATGTATGTTTTTCTTTATTATCCCACATGAATAATTTAAGTCTTAGAACAATCTTTTTAGATTTTTCTTGAATAGTTTAATTGACAGTTCTGAATATGTACAGGACATACAAATGATTGAAATTACATTACTCTCTTACCCAAAGGTACAGCAATAAAATAAATATTAATGTAGCAACAGTGGTTGTAAAGTTCCTTTACAACTTTACTAAAACGAGGCACAGGGAAAGGCACATGATAAGACACTGAGCCGTCATCAGTGTCCCTGGGGTGCGTGGCGGCAACATCATAATGTGCTTAGCCATTAGTCAGAATAGTGTTCATCGTGCCACTCTTGGTCTCTACAACACTGCCATATCACTAGAGTTGCTCAGGTGTGTCGCCATTTGCGAAAGTGGGCTGGGCTGCTTGAGTACACTAAACACCAACATTACTATTACACCCAGTGCTTAATTTGTAAATCAAACTATGCCGGAACGCAAACAGCGACATGAGACAAGGGGTCACTGAGGCCAACAATGTCACCGGATCGCACACAAAGCCCAACGCTTAGGGCGCAACATTACCAACATTACCAACATACCCCTTCTCTATCACCAACATTATCAGTAAACAGTAAACATTACCATTTTAATTGTGTACTTAGTAGCAGGGTTGCCAACTCTCATGCACTGAGCGTGAGACACACGCATTTGACCGTCTTCACACGCTCTCACGCCACACATCCGATTTCTCACGCCAAAAAAATCTATTTACCTCTTATCTACATCTATGATTCAATGAGTTACTAGTTCGCTCTGGCGCCAACCACCCGCGAGCGATAGATCGCGATATAATACTTAATTTGTGTCCATTTTACATCCCCCCGTCAACATTTTACGTTCGCCACCCAATAAATAAAAATAATGAATAACATACGTGGAACAATACACAAAGTAAACGAGGTATGTGTAATTTAAGCGCAACGACGTGTCTCTTGAACACTTGTGAGTTATTATGCATATTTTCAAGTGCCACACAGTTATTCTCGAATGAAGAAGTAGTGGGTTGGCGCACGAGAGCGCATTAGAGGGTGGAGTTGGATGTGGGCGGGGTTGGATGTCCAACTCCGCCTTCCCGCAGGCTGCAGCGAGACATACTTGAGTTTATCAGGTGACCATCGGCTAAAAATGCTTAGTAGTTTGGTGCTGTATGACACATTTTACTGCACAACAAAATGATTTCATGTTGGGCTTAGAGGGCAAACGGTACGATTTGATTTGACTTGATGTGTATGTGACCTGGCTGGTGGGGCACGGGAGAAGAAGTCTATCTGTGAGCGTGTGTGCTGTACTGAAGACGCTTCCTTCCACTCGCTGAACTAAACTGCTGCTGCAGCGCATCTGGTGTTAAAGGAAGAGAGAGCTCGGGTGTGTGCGAGGTGGTGGCTCATTTCAGGGCATTGTTTTTAATCGCTCAGGTTTTCAAAAGATCATTTCAGATTCAAACCGACCTCAGTAAAACGATAAAAAAAACCCCGAAGTTTCAAAAGGGCACTTTCGTTGATAAAGGGCAGAGTTGGTGGTGCTTTAGCACCACCTGATGTCTATGTGTGCACGCCACTGCCGTTAATCTATTTTTAAAGTTGGGTTGGGAACTGGGTCAAAATGGGTAAGCAAACTATGATGACTTTCACCTTGATAGTTTAGCTCGGCTGTATTCCTAACCAAATTGCACAGTAGGGGCGAGAACGAGTTTTCAAACCTGTGAATTACAAATCGTTCGTGTGTTTACATGGATGCAGCCACGAAGTCGCCAGGTTTGCTTTATGGAAAATTCATTTTTAGGAACGTAAAGTGTTACCGGAGCGGAGCTCGCAGCGGTCGTTTTCTGCATGGTCCTAGCGCTAGATTCGTCGCCATTAAAATATTTCTTTTTAACCGTTAAAACTGCAGAGGACCAAAACTGGCTTTTGAAAAAGTCCCCCCCAAATTACGTCCGTGAGGTTAAATGTACTAAATGTTGGCTTACATTTCAAATATCATGTTTAGCTGAATAAACATGTTATCAACCCCTTTTAATGTACAGTATGTAGGCTTACAAATTCATGTTTAACTGAATAAACCGTTGAACACGAGTAGCCTACATTTTATTGAGCATGTTTTTTTTTCTTCAAGTATCAAAGTAGAACAGCTTCCTCAAGCAGTCATTGATGCATTTTGGAAACAGGAGATGAGCCCCTGGTCTAATGCACCCCCTGTATTAAGAAACCCTATCTCAAAAACTGACTTTTAGTCATTACTTGGGTAGCACGCATATGAGCCATTTTAATATAGATTAATCTAGATTAATCTAGATTAATTTCAAGATTTCAGTGAGATTAAAAATTAATTTATGCCCACCATTAATTATTAGTGCTAGGGGGTCTACACAATTAATACTCTTTAAGAATTACTTATTATCTATCCTGTATGTTTTTGCAGTCTTTCCTCTCCTAACCTTTCTTTAGATCAGTCCAGTCCTGATAAGTTCAGTTCATTTCAGGTCTCTCCACATTTCATATTTCCTCTCTCTCCACCCACTCTTCTACCCTGTTAAATAGTAATTCAGGAAAGCATGCTTAAAATAAAGCTGGAAACAATATATTAAATACAAAATACTGTGCTACATCTGGCATTATTTTGCTAGTCTTCGTACTAAAAACATGTGTATTTTATTAATAATGTGTTTATTAGGCATTGTTTTCCATACCGCTTGTATTGTCTTCTCCCATCTCCTCTCCTCTCCAGTTCTACTCTGTTCTCCTCTCCTGTTCTCTCCTCTTTTCTCTTCTGTTCTCTGCTCTCCTCTCCTGTTGTCTGTTCTCCTCTCTAGTCCTCTGTTCTCCTCTATAGTCCTCTGTTCTCCTCTCCAGTTCTCTCCTCTCAAGTTCTCTTTGTTTGTATTAGGAAATAAATTACACCACAATACTTGAGATTTGAACAAACTCTAACAAACCCTAACCCTCAACTATTAAAAGTAAATTATTTTTTTGCAACATTCATTGATTTATGCATATTCTAAAGTTTTCTTTTAAAAGCACTTGATAAAGTAAGTGGCAGTGTTGCGAATAACGCCGTTAAAAATAACGGCGTTAGGTAACGGCGTCATTTAGTCAGTAACGGGATAATATAATTAATTACTTTTCGTGTCGTTACAACGCCGTTGACGTTACTGGTCATTAAAAGCGGTGCATTACTATATTGATATACTAACAGTAATCCGAGCGGACCGCTGTCCAGGCTAGTGAGGAGTAAGAGATCTCGATAGGTCACAGTTCTCGGTGTAACACCTGTTTAACTTAACAAGTCAGTAAGCGAAGCAGAGCCAGTGGTTTTACACACGCGCCGAAGCATGCCAGTGAGACGGAGAGACACGCGACACAAACGGAGAAGAGGCTGAAATGGCGAGTCAGGAGCAAGCCAAAGAAAAATTTGCATTTTCAAGGTGGCGATATAAACATTATTTAAGAAAATACTTGAAGTTCCTGAATGTCTACCAGACTGTGTATTTGATTTATTTTATTAAGGATAGAGGTTTTATTGTTAAGTTTACTTCTGTTGTGAACAAACCAGTTGTCTCAGGTTGAGAGAATTTAATTTAATTTGATAGATGTAAATGCACTTTATATAGTGTAACTGTTTACTTTTGCTTTTTTTTTTTTTTTTTTTTTACAAAGATTTGGGATTTTAAAGGATTTTATCCTGCACTGGTCTGTGGATGTGCAATAAATATCAAAAGTTAAACACCTTTCTGATCTACTCATTTCAACTGACTGTGAAAACTGCTTTTTCAAAAAAAATCCTTATTTATCGGCATATAACTTTTTTTTAACTGTAACGCAAATAGTTACTTTCCCTGGTAACGAGTTACTTTTATTATAGAGTAATTTAGTTACTAACTCAGTTACTTTTTTGAACAAGTAGTGAGTAACTATAACTAATTACTTTTTAAAAGTAACATTCCCAACATATAACATGGTGATATGCTGTGCTGTGTAAACTCAATAAAGGATTGTTTATTAGCTGATCAGTTGGCTCCAGTGGAAAACACAATTTTAGGGCAGTGACCAGGGTTAAGAAACTGCTTTAAACTACCATCATAAAGTACTAAATTCTGGCTATCCACAACGTCCACCTTCTAGCTAACTAGTTAACTGCTAGTTAACTAAATGGGTTTTCATTCATTATAGCTTACAGTCCTACAATCCTAAATTATTAAACACAATTTACTTATTCCTTACTTTACTTATACACAATTTAAAATATTAAACACAATAACTAGCTATAACATATATATATATATATATATATATATATATAACACCTTATAGCTATATCACTTATATAAGCTAGATCACTTCATCGCGATCACTCAGGTCAAACAACCTGAGTTTACTGTCTGCCACGCTCATGTCTAAAGACTCGTGGAGACCGAGCATTTAAGGTGGTTGCTCCAAAACTGTGGAACACACTTCCTCCACATTTAAGATCAGCTGACTCTGTGGATACTTTTAAAAAACAGCTAAAGACTTTCCTTTTTACGCAGGCGTTTAGTTAGTGGTGGAGGTTGCAGCCGTTGACCTTGTGCACTGTATTTTATTTCTGTTTTATAGTGTGTTTTTGATTTATTTTATTTTGTAAAGCACTTTGTGGCTTGTGCCTGTGAAAAGTGCTATATAAATGAATTTTACTTACTTTTTTACTATATAAGGTTTTTTTCCCTCAAACCATCACTACCTAAGCTATCTCGGTTAAATAGCTAGATAGTTTAACTAACTAGGTTAGCTAATTCCGAAGCTGACTAGTGACAAGCTGCATTTATGCTAAATGCCATACATGTAAATGTATTAAGCACACAGTGGGTTTGATCTGTGTGTTTTGATTCGGAGACGTGTTTTTAACCAGCTATCAGCTCCACAAACAATGTCATCACAGTTTACATAGTTAACTACCGTTACCTTTCTACTTGAAAAAACGCCGTATATCCATTTTCTTTCACCGTCAGCTACCTGCAACCTGCTGCCAAAAATGGCTAGAGCGCATGTGCGCTCCCCCACGGGGGTGGGCTCTCCTCCGCGCCCGCAAAACCAGCAAGCTGATTGGCTGTTTCTCCTGAAAGGCGGAACTTTATCCTTGAATCGGCACTATGATTGGCGTTAAGAGATTTCCTATTCTCACAGCAGCATTGGCCTCCTCATTAATAGTACAGCTGAGCGAAAAGGTTCGGGGCTACTGGATAATCATTCGGGGCTGAAGCCCACCCCAGGCGACGCCCCTGAATATGAGTAAACTTCTTTACATCATGAAGGAGACATTTACCGTTTTAACTATGCTTCTGGGCAAGTACATGTGATCAGAAGTTTTATATAGTTGTAAATGACTTGGCTCAATTTACTTTCTTTGACCAAAATCTTTTGTGCATGTTAACGATGAGGGTGTAAAGCCAACACTAAATACTCATACAGTTTTCAACTTTAAATGTCTCTCCTCATAAATCAACAGTCTACCCTCATTTCTATGAGGGGAGGCGTAGTAACCTGGAGAAGTAGTGTGCTTCCAGTGGTGATCTACTGAAGTTCGCAAATCTCACCAGTTGTGGGACTAAGCACATATTAGATAAGAAAAAAACAGTGTAGGTATGTAACTGCACTCCCTTATGGGAAAGCAATAGAAATGCAGTTTGCTCCACCGATGGAAAGCACATCAAAACGTTCTTGTAGATCAACTAGTAAGCAAAGTGCTTGTAACAATAAGGTCAAAATTCTCAAGACCCTGAGAGCAGACAAGCTTCCTACTGATTAAAACACCAAGTTACACTGGATAAGTGCAAACAGAAATACATTTTACAACTACACAATACAACTTGACATTTCAATAGTAAGTACAGAAGAATTTTACTCATCAAACACGAGAGAAATGGTTCACAAAACATTGTAGTTTTGCATTATGGATGGATCACAATGTTACAATTCTTTAGTTGTTCCAGTTTATGCAGAATTAAACTTAAAAGTATCAGTTTGGAACATATTTATAGTGATCAAACAAGCTACATTAAAATGTAAATTAAAGACAAACTTAAGATTCTATTCCTTTCCTTATAACAGAAATGAACGTAACCATATAATGGTACTTCCAGAATAACAAACAAGGGGTCAAAAACAGCATATTACAAAGTAATATATACTAGTGTTTGTACCTACAAAGACCCAATCATTGAACCAAAAAGTGGAAGGTGGAAAGTGATTCTTCTGTTACTTTGTTGTGGACTCAGTCAGAAGGGCAGAGGTCATTTCCACTATTTCTCTCAGGGGTAGGCCACTGAGAACATGCTGGTGCTTAGCTCGGAGTTCCAGCAATGCACCAACAATCCTCTTCCGACTCACTTCTGGATGGCGTTCCGACAAGCGGGCCATGATCGTGTCGAAGCTTCCCATGGTGGCGTAGTGCTCTGGCACACAAGTACCAGACGCAGTAGGTGTGTCACATATGTTGGTCAGCTTGTCCAAACTGCAGCGGAAAGGCTAATGAAGGGCAGAGATAAGGGAGTGACCTTTCCAAGAACATCTTACTAACCGACCTTTGCCGCAGTTGCACTTACACTTTTTTTTCCTCCTCACATAAAAGATGTTGCAGTTATGTAATAACTGATATGTAATTTATTAAGTGCATTCTTGCAGTTGAAAGCCAATGACTCATTTTAAGTGTCTTGTGCGCTATACTCACTCTAGAGAAGTGGGTATCGCTCCGTGAGCTGTGCATGCTCGGCCTTTGACCTGCAGGCCCCGTTTCATAGGCAGCAGAGGGACGCTCTCTGCGGGGCTGTTTGATGGGGCCCCCACCACCTGCTGGGGGTTGTTTGATGGGGCCCCCGCCACCTGCTGGGGGCCCCTGGATGTATTCCACATGGAGTGTGTGGCCTTGAATCGATTGCCCATTAACCTCCCTCACTGCAGCCTTCGCATCTACGGGGCTTCTGACGGTCACCATCGCAGCGCTATAGAGACAAACGCAAGAAAGTCACAGAAATTTAGGCCAAGACAAAAACTACAAATGTCAACTCACTATTTGCTTCTCAAATTAATGTTCCAATGCAATCCTGATATTGTGCCAGACCATCACTACCTTTGCTCCTGTTTCACTCGTTTTTAAATATGACAAAATAGCATAAGGTTTTACCTGCTGTTGTTGTCGAAAGTGGTGATGCACACTTGACTGGCATGATACTTCTCAAACCAAAGCAGCAACTCGCACTGCAATGTGAATAATTTAGTGAGTACTGCTGCCCTCTGCAGGTCAAGTGGATTATTTGCACATTATAAAAGTTCTCCTTGTCAAGCCAACTTGAAAACAAGAATATTTCAGTTTTGATACGAGAGCCCCACCTCAGTAACACTGCTTGAAAGGCCCGTGATGCACAGTAAGGACACTTGGCTTTTCTTCTCATTTGTATTGTCTAGAATAAAGAACATCAGGGCAGAACATCCATTTGGTAATATGAACTCAAGTTTCAAAACAATGTTTGGTTTGTAATAAAAGCCATGCACCAACTTCAAATAACCACACCTTTTTGTTTCAGTTTCAATTTCCCTCCATCCCTCCATCCTGCTTCTTGTTGCTCTTTACAAATTTGACCAGAAGACATAAGTTCCTCCTCTGCATCAAACCAAGCCTCACTGCTGCTTAGCTCTTTTGGAACACCTGTAGAAGTTAATATACAAATCAATCCTATCCTAAAAATACATTCTAGCTGATTTAACCCTTTACAGGAGCAATATGTAATTTTTCCAGATAATCCACTGACATCTAGTGTCCTGGACGTTTGAGATTCTGTACTAAATCTATTTTACGGCCACCTCCATGCAGTATTAAATGGTTAATTTGAGGCCTATAAAGCTTTTTGATTCTTCATCTCTTAAGAGCTGCACTTAATTGAATAAAATAGTTGCATTTCAATTGTCACTTTAAATGGACTTTAACTTGAGCATTTACAGGATGTAACAATTTACAGGATATACATTTTATTGCACAGAGTGACATTAAGTGTATTGATCCCCCCCCCATAAAAATGAGTGACCAGTACACCTTCTTTCCAAGCCAGAAGTAGTGTACACAAATGCCACATAAAATACTAGTTTCTTACAATTAATTGTTTAATGTTTGTGAAAAAACAGAATGTACCTACAATGATGTAGCTTTAAACATTTCTTACCAACCATAGTTTCACAAGAGACAACAGGCTGCTGTCTGAGGCCAGACAAAACTCTTGTTGTGTTACTGCCTCCAGCTTGGTCAGCCTGGGGCAGTGTTGTCCAGGAGCAGGGGTGGAAGGGAAAATAGCACCACACAATAACTTCAGTAATTAGTCCTAAATTACAAACAGACTTTCATAATTTTAAAGCATTTTAAAGTCAACTTGTATATTAGCCATGGAATCCTAGGTTTCGATTTCACATTGAACAAAACTTTGCTGAAATACTGCTTTGCTTAGGAAAGTGAATTCAGTTACTGATGTGTCAGTTTGAGTCATGTGACTGACCCTTGACTTGTCCCTGATCTTTGTATGCATAATGATGTGTACAGTGAAGACCTGAGGTGTTGTAGTCCCTCTTTCTGCAGCCCTACTGTTTATGCCATCACCAGCTTGGCCAAGCTCATCCTCATCTTCAAGACTGCCAGGGATTCTGCCAAAATCAAAACAAAAGTATGAAATGTGCATGGTATATAATGTGAATGAGAACTGCAAATAAAGAAATCTGACGATAAGACACACCTACCTGCAAGAAGCCTCAAGTAGAACATCTCCTAAATAGGCCTTGGATATCTAAAAAGGAACAAAGTTTAAATTAGAGGTTCTACAAGGTCATACAATATCCTTCCCGGCATTTTTCAAACATGTGAACTAAATACCAAAGCAGGTGTATAGCATGTCCCTTTGGCAATTCTCTGAGAATCCACAGACAAGGGCTTGAGGTTCTCCAGAGGAACCCCTTCCAAGATCATCATCTTTGCCTCAAAGTAATCCTCCTCCAGGCGCTTCAGAGTCTGCACCATCACATCGGGGACTGCTTCAGATCTGCAATCCCAGGGACACTTGCTTTAATCTCCTACTGTAGTAGCGAGATTATGCTACAATTCCATTACAAGCATTGAACTTTGCTCAATTTCTGTACCAACCCCTGCAGTGCCGCCTCCCCCTGTGGTGAGGTGTAGTAACGTCTCCAGCAGTGCTGTAGGCACATGGCCAATTGCAGAGTCAGCAGATGCAGTTCAGCACGCCTGGCTCGTTGGTTAGCATCGCAAGGGCAGGTCTTCTGTTGCCCCTCACCACCTGCTCTCTCCACACCGACACTACTGCAGCTGCATCGCACATTCAAGACATTTGGGTACCATTTAAACCAGCTGTTGTTCAGACTGCACGATTTTAATCCAAATCAACTAATTCTCTGTTCTCCATACGAGAACCCAGAGGCTATTACAAAAATTCAGATATTTCAGCAAATCTCTTGCCATATGGGAATAAATAATTGTATTGTACAATGAAACCTAATTTCCTACAAGACCAGCTATCTGGTTATGTGTGTGGAAGAAAGGGAGAATTGTGAGCATAAATTTAACATAAATTTAATCTGATTTTATAACAGGCTGGGACCTGCAGAAAATATTGGCGTTTGTGGACGGTGAATGAACACTGTAGCTCTAATATTAGTAATCACTGAACATTTTGATACCTTGACACTGTATCCTTTAAAAGGTTAAACTCCTTTTCCACCATTTTCAGCTTCCCAAGTTCCTAAACAAGAACAGTTTCTGTTAGCATTAACCACATTTATAAAGATACATGCCATAAATTGATGCATATAAAACAGTACCTCAGAAAGAACATCTAGGTCAGACATGTAGACTTCAGTAATAGTGCATTTCTCACAAGAAGACACTTGAACTGTCTGCGTCTCCTGCTCATGGTTAATAGTAAATGACTCCGAGCCAGAAGCAACATCTCGGCAAGGCCTTGCAAAGAAGCTCTTACTTATTTCTGTTGCCGGGTTAGATGTGAAGCAATCTCTAATGTCACTGCTGGCATTCACAGCCTGGCTGACAAGGTGCACAGGAGAAACGTCACACTCCTGTTTTGTGGTGGTCTGGACATGTGGCTCATGTTGATCTACAGACACAAAGGACTCCTTGGATGCAGGATCTGTCTCTAGAGTATTCTCCCTGAACGGGGCCCCGGGCAGATGAACGCAGATCGGACTGCGTGGGACCTGACTGGCACGAGTCACCAAGTTTGAACCTCCATCGACTGCAGTGCGACACTCCTCCACCTTTGGCTCACATCGCAGTTCATCCTCATTGCTGAGGTCTTGGTAGTCCTCTGTGAAGTCTGTCCACTCAGACGAGTTGCTGACACAAGACACAGAATCAGGACAGGTGCAATTCTCAGCATCAGAGGCAAGAATATGTCCTGCATTTTGAACAGCGGACATGTCAGCAGTGCCCTTAGCGGTCATTGTAGAATAACTGCAATGTGGCTCCAGTGACTCTGTAGCGTCACTCCAATGAGCAGAACTGTGCTCTAGTGCAGCACTGTTGAAACTGTAGTACTTGGGCAAGGTCTCTTGATCTAGCCTAGTGAAATCCGCTTCAGTGCCAGCTGGTATGGGCCCCTGGCCTGTGCCATTTATCTGCTCACGGCTCTGCATATCAAGCTCAACATCAAGCAAGAAGCTTGCCTGTGCAGAGGGATCGCAATAGACTGTGACATCAGTACCGTCACAAACCACTCCTTCCTCCCACATCTGGGACAAAAGCTGGGCTTTTCGGCTGTGCATTTCCTGCTGTTCTGGACATGGCTGGGCAGCACGGATGCCGTTAACATCTTGCTGAGCACCATGTGCAAAGGTGATGTGGCTGGGCAAACCACCCGAGGTGCTCTGAGCACAACGCAAGTGATCAGGGCTCCTCACAAATGCATCTTGATTTTTGGTGTTTAGCAGATCGAGTTCCTCCCTCACGTTGCCTGGTAGCAACCCGAGTGTTTTTTCCTCCTCTACAAATGGACACACAAATGTTAAAAAGGTATTCTGCAATTAACTTGGCTAGTTAGAAAGTGGCATAAATAATTTTAAGGTCAGATCTACTGAGAAATCTAGATATACATAGCATCTCTTACCCAATATGCCAACATTTTCCTCCGAATTTAAGATGAGCTCATTACAGCGTCTGCATTTTTTTGCACCAGATGGACAACTAGTACCACAGTTCAGACACTGCAACACACCATAAAATGTGGGCCGACGTGACCTAGAGAAACATGTGTTTGCAACGTAAATAGCAGCTTATAACTTACTTCAGCTGTACAAGAGCACATCCAACCTTTTAGGCATGAAATGAAAGCATACTTGTTCAGGTTTGATGACATATCTGTTCCTGGAAGGGGAAGGCAGTTTCCTACAATCTGTTCTAAAACGATATTAAAGGACATAAAATTTAGCCTGCTTATGTAGTCAGGGAAATTTATATTTAAAAAAAAGTCTGAATCACTGTGAGACATGATCAGCTTACGTTTCAAATGAACAATACGTCTAGACACTTCAAGAGCAGGATGCCTCTGCAGGAAGTCAAGAAGTCCCCCTTGTTCTGCAGGAGACGCTACACATGTGCTCATATTCCAAGGTGATTAAATGTAACCCAAAGTAGAACAACACTGTGTTCTTTACACCAATTTCAACAATATACTGCATCCCCCCAAAATCAGATCACTCACCTTGTATCAGTGTGCTGTCCTCTACTGATAATGAGAGATACCAACTAAGCAGCTTTGGATCAGTTAACTCCAGAAAACGGCTGTCTTTGACGAGATCAAAGATGGACCTGAAAGAATCATAATTCCTCCCGCAATTATAACATTTTACTGTGCATGACTTTACAGCTATTCACTCATTCAAAAAAGTACGTAAACGTCGTTTTATATGAATATCTTAAGGGAGAATAACCTACTTATTCAATAGGAATGTTCTTGCATCGACAGACAAGGAGTGACCTTGGAATATATACAACACATCATTAATATCCAAAGTGAGTGTAGATTAAAAAAAAAAGATAACTTGCATTCACCGTATTTACGAAGCATGTTAAAAACGCATCTAGGCCGCTACTGCATCCAGATTAGACGGTTAATCCATGCTGACTCCGAATTAACGTGGTTACAAACTTACCGACCACTTCGTTCATAGCAAGTGTCATATGGTGCTCAAATGGTACCATTTGCCACATCATGGTGGTGGAAACGTCTGAAGATCTGCGCAAGTTTGGCTCAAAGTAAAATGGTATCAAGACGGGAGATGGGTACCACATGTTCTGCAAAACGTTGTAGACACGACCATTTGGAAACCAGTTTGTGAATGAATAACCTAGATTAGAGAACATAGAACCTAGGTCCTAAATTAATAATCTAGACTTAAATATGGATGGCCTGCGCACTGTAACGCGGACTCGGGTAATTTAATAACGCTAGACGGCTACGGTTACTTCATTGTACCGCTATAAAAAAGGGCGCGAGCAAGACCCAATGCACGTGCAAAACGTCTGATGAGTAACCAATAAGATTAATCTGTCAATTAAGCGACTTCAAACACATATTTAACCTCGCGCGCGGCCGCTTATAACGCACTTAACGTAAGACGCTAAAAGATAGTTGAAGTAGCTAATGCCACGCTAACGCCATTAGATACGATAGACCGCTATCTTATTAGCTAGGAAACGTGAAGATAATCGTAGCGTAAATAGGTAGCTAGATTTAAACCGTGATACTTAATCAGATTAAGCAATTAAATTATTTCTCATTTTTACCAAACCTGAGGAAGCAGAAGTTCTTTGATTTTTCAAGACTTGTATCTTAAAGCCACTTTTTAAAATTAAACGTCTGAAGTTTGCTAGTTAGCGGAATAACAACGTCAACGTAACCAGCAACATTAAGTGTTATTATCGATTGAACTGATTATCTAACCTTTATCACGACACTAATGGAGTCAGCATAACGGTTTCTTTTTAGTTTTTGTTATTTGCTGCTGGTGAACGATGCATAAATTGACACGAAGCGACATATAATTACCAAAGCTGTTCTGTTATTGCTGAATCTGTTTTCCCGCGTTTTGGTCACGGTAGTTGGCTAAGCGCGTTTAAATGTTTTAATTCGCCATAGCGCAATAATAAAAATGTTGCTGCTAGAAGGAACTCCTACCACAGCCAACGCAGAAAGAAGTACATAGAATTTACAAAGGCTATTTCCAACACATTAAGAAAAAGTCCATGCATAATCTCATAAATATGACTTATTATCGCAACAACCTTGACTTACTATCTCGTAAAAATAAGATACTGCTTAGTATCTCATTATTACGAGATAGTAAGTTATAATGAGATACTGCTGGTGGACTTTTTAAAATTCAAATGTTTCATGTACCTTTTCGTTTCCATTTCCAATCTTAAAATGGGGAAATCGTTTTTTCCTAATAAATTTGAATGTCAAATGCACTACATAATATAGATTTGGTTTTTTACTTTTACTAATGCATCAAAAATACTATTTTCCATTTTCACACAAAAACAATAAACCACAAAAATATAAAATGTATCATAATTATAATAAATAATTATAATACTCAAAATCTCAAAACATTTACAGAAATCACTTCTCAGTAAAATGTGGCTAAAAGATACTAAAGATAAAAGGCCAAATGACATTTTTAAAATCTATAGAATTTTTAAATAACCACCCCCCACCAGTTCAACCCAATGACCTCCGGGGAACCTGGACACACAACAGTAACTATATATTCTAACCTTGGGGTAGAAGTTAGGGGAGGCGTGGGTGCTGCCTCTCCAATCTTACATGCTCTTCTCTCCTTCGTCTCACGCAACAGGTCACGGGGGGTCCTTCTGCCAGCCCTCTGTGGTTTCCTTGTGGTTTTTGCCAGGGCTGCTCCAGACTGCCCGGACTCCAAAGACTCGATGGATACCTCACTGGATGGGAAATGGATAAACAGGTAAGGGGTCAGGGCCATAATGTCCCTCATCCTCAGCAATGCCATTGTGGGGGTGTCGGCCATCTCCTCTTGGCTCATGAGGTCCAGAGGTGTCCTTCCCAGGCTGCTTTCCACCTGAGGCCAGGTTCGAAGACGAGGGTCTCTGCAGGTCCTCCAAGGCAGCCAGATCTTCATGCAGAGAGCGGGATGAGCTGGACCTAAAAACAAAGGAGAACCTAATGGTTCAAGAAGCAGCAGCGGTGGACAAGCCACCAGCTGATGCTCAATTATTCCTCCGTATCCAACATCTGAAGCTTGAGTGTACCCTGACCCACGCTGACTTTGAGCTGATTCACCAAAGTATCTATTTCCTGACAGTGCTCTTCAAGGTCCACCTTTAAATTGGATGACAAACTGTTGATCTTCAAACTGATGGACTCTTCAGGGTGTGAAAAAAATCCTTCTGGAGCTATTATAGATACTGTTTCTTTTTTCATCAGGTCAGCTGATTTCAACACATAGACCTTCTGACTGGGGAATTTCCAGAACTCAAATATATATGCAAGAAAAACTATTTTTAGGATTGGCTGAGTTATTTGTTACAGGCACATTGTAATTATGAATTAGGTTAATAGCATATCTGGTTTACCTTTGGTTTCAGTTAAATCCTATTTAATACAACTTAGTTTCTATCTAAATAACTAGCTAGGAGACTTGGGGAATTAATAAAGCTTTTAAAATTGATCTAGTCCCATTCAGCATAATATAACAACTGTATAACACAACTGTTGTTTATGGCTAAAAACCTACAGAGTCCCTGCGTAAAAGAATTCGTCCAGAAACACTTCTATTTTGTTTTCTATTTTGTGGCCCACTTCCGTTGTGTTGTGACTGGATTTGCAGTATTTCTGAATTTGCAGCGCGTTTCCGAAATGTAGCGTTTGCATTGTCATTTTGATGAATTTGCTCTGCGTATTTGCAACACGATGGACTTTCAGGGCCACTGTAACAGTGTGGCCAAATGCAGAAGACATGGCTGACCACACGTGAAACTTGTTATGTGACAGTAGAATCCTTTATCCAAGCCTTAGCTATCAGAATCTGAAGGGTTTGTCAGACTTGGGTCATAAATGTGCCACACATTGCCACAATCCCTAATAGTCTATGACCCTGTTGAAAACTTTGGACTGGCTGGATTTTAAAAATACAATACATATGGCTATCTTCCTCCTAAGATTGGTTCAGAGATATAATGGGAATGGTGTGTCTAATTTGTACGTTTGTGTTTTTAGTCATGCGTATGCAAATGTTTTAAAATGTGATTTTATGTATGTAACAAAACAGTATTTTATTCAAGTCAGTATTTTATTCAAGTTAATATTCTATTTTTGCTTGCAATCATACTTGAAAAAAAGTGTGCTTGATGAGTTTGTCAAATTCAAAGGAGTTCTAGGTTTATAGGTTCAAAAGGTCCTTGGTAGTTGCCCATTAAACAGCAGTTTGCACAGATTTGATTGACTGTTCCAATTTAAGAGAGAAGCATGGCTCTCTATATCACGATTCTGAGATGAGCTATTCCTTGTCTACATTTAGTCTATTCAGAGAGTGATGTTCAGTCTGGCTTCCACATTCTCAAGCATGTGTTCTATAGTAAAGCCTTTGTCATACAGTATAATCATCCCCAGGCTCCACCACATTCAGAATTCCTGAACTCTTTGTATTGTCTTTGTTTGATTGATCAGCTACTGTAATATGCCCTGGGCACACTCCAGAGTGGCATGGTGATGTAACATATTGCCAGTTATTATTGCTAAACTGCTGGATATCCAAGTGGTGCTCACAATGCAATGTGAAGGTCATAGATAATTGGGCTGTCTTTGAAAGCATGTCTGGCGTTTTAGGATGGAATGGTGTCCTTCTCAGGAGGGTGCTGCTCTCCTTTCCTGTATCATAAATCACAGTCTTATTACAGACTTAGTGAATCTGAATATCCAGGGGTTGCCAGCCAGCAGACACATACATATATCATACCACAGTTAGTTCCGACCCTACAATGTGATTGGCTGAGAGGCGATCTAGGAGTGCCAATATTACACGTTATAGCACTGTAACCGAAGCTCTCCATGTATTACTCCGCCACATACAGGTAACCTAGCAACAAAGCAGCGTTTACAAGCCAAACAGCGCAACTACAAACAAGCATCAAAAGTATCAAAATGAACTGGAGGATGAAGCTATAAATGACCAGCCTGATTCCTCCAATGAGCCAAGGTTTGTCACGCTTACAAACAATGATTTGGATGAGCTGGAAATGCAGAGAAACGAAATTAATACCGTAAAACAAACGTCCTGGGCTCTTAATATATTTACATCCTGGTTAAAGAGCAACGAGATTGCAGTGAATTTTAGTATTATCAAAAAAATGAAATGAATCAGCTTTTATGATGTTTTTATGGATCCGTCAGACTCAGAAACAAGGGAGAGTTATATGGCATCAGCAGCTTCGTTGGTTTAAGAGCTGGACTGAACAGATACCTGAACGAACCTCCAATCAGCCGTGGATGGTCAATAATTGTTGTACTTTATTTTTAATAAATACAACTTTATCAACAGTTGTTTTAGTGTATATTTACCTCTATAATATTTATTGGGTGAGGCTGTTCCAGTGTTGTGTAAGTTTAGCAGCGAGCCATTGAATGGAACTATTTTAACTGGCGGAGTATTTTTAACCAAACAGGTCGTATTTTCTCGTCCTCTTTAACTCAAAATCTTTCAATAAAGAGCGATAATGGAACTGTTGATAATCGCAATAATACACTCGAGGTTCGTGCTATAACGTGTAATATTATAAATATAATATTTTAAAATATTATATTAAAAAAGTTTAATGAAGCAATAACACACGAGAGGGAGTGATATAATGTGTAATATTGGCACTGCTGCACAGCACAACACAGCAGTGCCAATATTACATGTTATATCACTCCCTCTCGTGTATTATTGCTTCATTAAACTTTTCACTTGAAAACCGGACTCTCAAAAGTCAACAAAAATTTTAAACTCTCAAATTCAAATGGTGCTTTGCCAGTGCCAGTTTCTTCAGAAACTGTTGTCATAGAAACAATGGAATGTTACTGCAACTGGACCTCAGTCACTGTAGTGAATGACCTACAGCTAGTGAAATAGCCTACAGCTACATACTGTATGCACTCAGTAAATATTGGATAAGTATTTGGTCACCTACAAACAAGCAAGATTTCTGGCTGTCACAGACCTGTAACTTCTTTTTTAAGAGGCTCCTCTTTCCCCCACTCATTTCCTGTATTAATGGCACCTGTTTGAAGTCGTTAACAGCATAAAAGACACCTGCCCACAACCTCAAACAGTCACACTCCAAACTCCACTATGGTGACGATGAAAGAGCTGTCGGAGGACACCAGAAACCGAATTATAGACCTGCACCAGGCTGGGAAGACTGAATCTGCAATAGGCAAGCAGCTTGGTGTGAAGAAATCTACTGTGGGAGCAATAATCAGAAAATGGAAGACCTACAAGACCACTACTAATCTCCCTCGATCTGGGGCTCCACGCAAGATCTGATAGATAGATAGATACATACTTTATTGATCCCGAAGGAAATTTAGCCAGGTGGAAGTGGGATTTGAACCCCTGTAGCTCCTGCAGTTTGCTTCTAATTGGGAGCATGTGGCTCAACACGTTGAGCTACCAGACAAGAAGATCTCAGCCCGTGGGGTCAAAGTGATCACAAGAACGGTGAGGAAAAATTCCAGAACCACAAGGGGGGATCTAGTGAATGACCTGCAGAAAGCTGGGACCAACGTTACAAAGGCTACCATCAGCAACACACTACGACGCCAGGGACTCAGATCTTGCAGTGCCAGACGTGTCCCCCTGCTTAAGCCAGTCCATATCCAGGCACGTCTGAAGTTTGCTAGAGAGCATTTGGATGTTCCAGAAGAGTATTGGGAGAATGTCATATGGTCAGATGAAACCAAAGTAGAACTATCTGGTAAAAACACAACTCGTCGTGTTTGGAGGACAGTGAATGCTGAGTTGCATCCAAAGAACACCATACCAACTGTGAAGCATGGGGGTGGCAACATCATGCTTTGGGGCTGTTTCTCTGCAAAGGGACCAGGACGACTGGTCCGTGTACATGAAAGAATGAATGTATTGTGAGATTTTGGGTGCAAACCTCCTTCCATCAGCAAGGGCAATGAATGAATGAATTGTTCAACTTGTATAGTGCCTTTCTAGAATCCAAGGTTGCTTTACAATTTTTATACAGATACAACTCTTACACACCCAATCACACACCGGCGAGAAGTGGCAGCCAATTGCACACAGCGTACTCTCAACCGGGATCCACAGCCCCCTGGGGGACTGATTGGGGTGCAGGGAGGGGGAGAGGACAGACCCTAGTGGCAGAGCACCATCCACCACTGGGCAAACAAGCACACACACATTCATGCACACACACTCAGACAACTGCTTTTTTAATGGACATGAAGAGACAGACACACAGTCAGGGAGAATTTGTCAGGCAATCAGGGAATGCCAATTTACCTAATCTCCATGTTTTTGGACTGTGGGAGGAAACTGGAGACCCCGGAGGAAACCCATGCAGACACGGGGAGAACGTGGAAACTCCACTCGGATAGGGACTTGAACCCAAGACCCCAGTGCTGAGAGGCAAACGTGCTAACCACCAAGCCACCGTGTTGCCCATGAAGATGCCCAATGAAGATGAAACGTGGCTGGGTCTTTCAGCATGACAATGATCCCAAGCACACTGCCAGGGCAACAAAGGAGTGGCTTCGTAAGAAACATTTCAAAGTCCTGGAGTGGCCTAGCCAGTCTCCCGATCTCAACCCCATCGAAAACCTTTGGAGGGAGTTAAAAGTCCGTGTTACCCGCCGACAGCCCCAAAACATCACTGCTCTAGAGGAGATCTGCATGGAGGAATGGGCCAACATACCAGCAACAGTGTGTGCCAACCTTGTGAAGACTTACAGAAAACGTTTGACCTCTGTCATTGCCAACAGAGGATATACAACAAAGTATTGAGATGAACATTTGTTATTGACCAAATACTTATTTTCCACCATTATTTGCAAATAAATTCTTTAAAAGTCAGACAAAATTATTCTCTCAATTTTTTTTTCACATTTTGTCTCTCATAGTTGAGGTATACTTATGATGTCAATTACCGGCCTCTCATCTTTTTAAGTGGGAGAACTTGCACAATTGGTGACTGACTAAATACTTATTTTCCCCACTGTACTATCTGGTACTGAACTGCTCCACCATTAGCGTCGTTGGCTAGAATTGGCTGCCCTGCTGAATGTTGGTTAAGTATGTAAACATGGTTTGACTATGGAAGATCAATATTAAAAACATGGCTGTTTAACTATGGGAGACTATGGAAGATACCAACAAAGTCAAGGACAAGTGACATGACATCTTAAACCGGTCAATCACCTGTTTGTCATCTTTCTCAGAACACACTTTCTCACAGATTGTGATTATTAAGCAACCCTGATGGACATCCACAATAACAGAACCATGGTTCCGTTTATCAGACTGCAAAGGGGCTGTGAAAGTGAAAATACTGAAAAAGCCTAGCCATCTGAGAAGGCTCTCATGCATCTCATGTATCGGGGGCTGATAGAGAGAGAGTGCACCTTGCCAAACCTTTTAGCCATTTTAAGTTACCCAGGTCCCATGGTGGGCTCTGTAGAATCAAATGATCACTTTCTTCCTAGAGGAGGTTGGAGATACCAGCCTGGATTGTGATCCATAACAATCCTGCTTGCTTTTCTTCCAGTTCACATCCAGACCCAGTTCTGAAATGTGCACAGGAACCAGTTGTTTAGGTATGGAAGTACTTCATGGAAGTATTTACCTGTCAAGTCAAGTCAGTTTTTTTATGTAGCACTAGGACCAAAACTCAAAAGGGAACCCATCCGCCATTGGGCAGCCCAGCTAGTACAAGACCATATATATAGTTCTGTTTCTAGGCTGAGCAGTTCCTTCAGTGTGGATGTTGGGCCTTAGGTAAGAGTCGACATCAGCAAATCAACTGGTAACCCAGACCATCTTCTAGGTGCTTTCATGGAATTGTCTTTGTAGAAGCATGTATCTAGGATACAAAATACAAGTTAAATATATATAAACCTAAACATCCATATATATAGCACACCTCTTGGGATTAGCATGTGGCTCTGGCAGGCTTATCTATAGCAGCATAACTAAAGGGAGGGTCCTGGAGATGACCACAGTCATGAAGCTCACTGAGCCATTAGTTTCCACCAAAATCATTATCACAACTAGAATAAGCGCATGACATGGCTGGATGACAGCATCAACATCTCAGATTACCAGAAGACTCGATGACTGGGGGCAGCTGAGCTCCACACCTTCACATGTAGGATATTAACTGAAGGCTTGATTAAATCGATGAGCCTTAAGTCTAGATCGACTGGAGCTGGAAGACTGTTCCATAACAGGGGCTTTAAAGAAGACGGCTCTGTCTCTGTCTATAGTCTTGCTAATTTTCAGAACTAAGAGAAATCCTTCATTTTGAGACTACAGCACATGTGGTAATAAGCAGTCTGCATGCATCAACAAAGATGAAAGCCAAAAAGGAATAACTGTAAAATGATATGCTTTGCCTGGAAATGTGAATGGCAAGAGGAACACGAGAATATGCATGCTTCAAATTGATAGTGGTCAACCATTCGCCTGCCACTATGGCTGAAAGAATATTGGCTGTGCACATCATCTGAGAGGGCATGCGATTCAAGAATTGGTTAAGCCTGCGCAAGTCTAAAATTAGGTGAAACCCACCATACAATCAAAGCCTCCTTTGTGAGAGGGTCTGTTTTCTCTATTGTTCATCTGCTCACTTCCAAAGCCAGAGCTGTTGCTTTGTGTAGGTCTCCTTACACCCACCCCTTTTTCGTAGCAAAATTATAGCCTGTACTTATGGATCACTATAGTGGCAATCCAAGGGTGTAATGTAAGCCTTCCTGCAGCCAATGGTCATGAGCTACAAGGCTCCCTGTCTTTAGTGAGTCTTCTGGGGTAAGGCCCACAGAAGACACACGACACACAGCCCTACACTCCCTGGGGCTTCCATTGCACTCAAAGAATTCTACAGGCTGTATAAGTCATAGTCACCTCTTTAATATAATTGGGCCAGTAAAGCATAATACAGTTGTGATCAAATTTATTCAACCCCCACTGAAATAAAGTGTTTTGGCCAGTTTGACATTGATTTTGATCATTTCAGTCATCTTATTTACAATTATATCAAAGAGGCACTTATAAATTAGACAAACATAACATAATATTTATGATGGAATAACCACAAATGTCTTTACTGTGCTCACATCATTATCAGTTTTATTCAACCCCCTAGTGACATTATTTTTTAGTACTTAGTACAACATCCTTTTCCAGTTATGACAGCTTTCAAGCGTGAAGCATAGCTTGACACAAGTGTCTTGCAGCGACCTATGGGTATCTTAGCCCATTCTTCATGGGCAAAAGCCTCCAGTTCAGTCACATTCTTAGGCTTGCGCACTGCAACTGCCTTCTTTAGGTCCCACCAGAGGTTCTCAATTGGATTTAAGTCTGGTGATTGCGATGGCCACTCTAGAATGTTCCAGCCTTTCATGTTCAACCATGCTCTAGTGGACTTGGATGTGTGCTTCGGATCATTGTCCTGTTGGAAGGTCCAACGTCTCCCAAGCCGCAGGTTTGTGACTGACTCCATCACATTTTCCTCCAAGATCTCCTGGTACTGAAGGGAATTCATGGTACCCTGCACACGTTGAAGCTTTCCTGTACCATTAGAAGCAAAACAGCCCCAAAGCATAATTGACCCCCCGCCATGCTTCACAGTAGGCAAGGTGTTCTTTTGTTCATAAGCCTGGTTCTTCCTTCTCCAAACATAGCACTGGTCCATTGTCCCAAACAGTTCTAATTTAGTTTCATCTGACCACAGTACACTGTTCCAAAACCTTTGTGGCTTGTCCACATGACTTTTGGCATACTGCAGTCGACTTTTCTTGTTCTTTGGAGTCAGCAAGGGGGTGCGTCTGGGCGTTCTGGCATGGAGGTCTTCGTTATGCAGTGCGCGCCTTATTGTCTGAGCTGAAACTTCAGTGCCCACATCTGACAGGTCTTTTTTCAGTTCCTTAGCAGTCACGCGGGGATTTTTCTCCACATTACGCTTCAGGTAGCGCACAGCAGTCGCGGTCAGGATCTTCTTTCTGCCACGACCAGGTAACGTTTCCACTGTGCCCTTTAACTTGAACTTGCGAATGATACTTCCGATAGTGTCTCTTGGAATATTTAACAACTTCGCAATCTTTTTATATCCATTGCCATTCTTGTGAAGAGCAATAACCTCTTCTCTTGTCTTCTGGGACCATTCTCTTGCCTTCACCATGCTTGGAAACACACCAGTAGATGTCTAGAAGGAGCTGAGTATCACAGTCCTTTTAAATCTGCCTAATTGGTGCTTATCATGCTTGATTGCTGCTCGTTGACATCCACAGATGTTTTCAATACCTGATGGAAAACACTGGAATGAACCTCTGTTCTTAGGAGTGGTAGTCGTAAAGGGGTTGAATAATTGTGTCAATGAAGAAATCACAAAAAGGCCATTTAATACTTTATGACAAAAAAATTGATGCTATCTTAGTTGCATTTAGTTCTTTAACAAGTCCTTGTAAGATTTCATTATGAACACAATTACAAATGTGCACTGAATTCCATAAAACCCTTCGCAGCATTGGGGGTTGAATAAATTTGATCACAACTGTAAATTTGGAAAAATACACTTGAAGCTTCAGCCTGAGCTGGTGTATCTAGGTTAAGATTAGTGCTGGGTTAGTGCTGCCTTCAAAGTGTTGTGGTCTGTGGTCACTATGGAAGCTACAGTCCTGAAAGCCATCGTGCCTAGATGAAGAGTATGACAGCAGCTGAAGAAAAGAGGGGGAGTGAAGTGGAGTCATGGCCTCCATAGTGCAAAAATAGGCTTCTGAAGCACTCAGGGAAAGAACACCTTGGTACTGTAGAGATTCTACTGATCATTTTGCTCAGTATCTTGAAGAGAAGTAATAGGATGAGGACCAAGTGTAGTCTGTGGATTAGGTTGCAGGTTGACCACTAGGCCGTCAGTACATTCTAAGCCAAAAGATAGTTGGTCCACCTTTGAACAAAACCACTGGTTGCAGCTGCAGGCACTGATTACTGGGAAGAATGCCAACTTGATGGCCCTTGATGGCCAACATGCCACAGTCCACTCCAGACAGGTTGTTTGTGTCTCTGAGGTGATCCAAACTCAGACAAGAGGGGTAACCCATGCCCATCATTTGCCTTTAGCTGCACTGAAAATAGTTTTTCAGAATGACATGTCCATGTACATAGATTTAGCCTGCCACCTAGCAATCTCTAACACCTATGCAGCAGCAGATGGTGAAACAAAACCGCTTACCTCACTGGAACGGGAGCTTATATACCTGTGCCATCCAAGTTGTTGTGTATAGCCTCAGCACAGATATTTATTAGAGGGTAACATCTTTTATGCAGTAGCAGTCAGCTGCACGGCAGATGGTTAGCGGTGGCAGTTGGCATGTAAAGTTGCAGCATAATAACTAGCGCATATGTAGCAGCACTTAGCAGCAAAATAAGTATAGCACAGATGATGAAGGGAAGAGGTGTGGTTCCCTGTAGTAAGTGTGACCGAATGAAACACAGGTGAATGATAGACATACACCAAAGTTTTAGCATCTGGCTGCTATGTCACAGCAGTTGGCCAAAGCCCACTCGTGGAAATGAAAAAACATACATACACCCGTAGCCTATATGGTACTTACAATCTCTCATCTCTCAAGTCACCAGGATTCTGAGTCACCTGGATGGGCAAGAGATGAAAAACAATAGACCTACTTTCATAAAATGAGAATTCTGACAATGCAGCTGTGATGTGCATAAGGTCTGATATATCCAGATGTCATGTTTCATGACCTTGGGTCCTTGAAAGGCAGAATATAAATAGAAAGTTTATATTCATTCATTCATTCATTCACGTCCTTTACTTTGTTGGTTTAAGACTGGTATCACCAAATGGCGGACCGCGGTCCGGATCTGGACCCGAACGCCGTCCTGTCCGGACCCAATCACATTCCTGATTAACTGGATACGGACCCAAATGCCAAAAAATTTTTTACGGGAGACTATATTTTAAACCGGAGAATTTATTTTCAGACAAGTGTTACGTTCACCACCCATTTGAGTGTTACGTTCGCCCCCCCCGCTCAACAACTTTCGTTCGCCACCGTGGACCCGGACCTAAGGTCTGAGCTATCTGCCAAAAATGGACCGCGGAAAGATTTAATTGATTACCTCTGGTTTAAGACCTCAGCAAAAAGAAAAGAAATTCTAATTTTGTTTCTAAATCTGTTGTCAGTGAAAACAAAAAAATCTTGTTATTAGATTTTGAAACAAGAATCAAATAACTTTTCATATTTTAATTTATATTTTTGAAATGACTAAATGGTATATGGACACATTTTGATCTCATTTGATCTCAAAAGTAAATTGCATCATACATAACTAGTTCCTATATGTATGAGGAACCTGATTTTGGCCTGGCCCAGAATCATTTTATGTGTCAAATCTAACTGCAAACATGGCATATTGAGTAGTTAAGTGAACAGGTGAAATGGATCAGAGGGGCAAGTTCAGAGGCCTGCTGTATGCCTGTAATGTCTTGGGCCAGGCAAAACTCAATTGTATCATACATAACTAGTTCCCATATGTATGAGGAACATGTTTTTAGCCTGGCCCAGAATCATTTTATGTGTCAAATCTAACTGCAAACATGGCATATTGAGTAGTTAAGTGAACAGGTGAAATGGATCAGAGGGGCAAGTTCAGAGGCCTGCTGTATGCCTGTAATGTCTTGGGCCAGGCAAAACTCAATTGTATCATACATAACTAGTTCCCATATGTATGAGGAACATGTTTTTAGCCTGGCCCAGAATCATTTTATGTGTCAAATCTAACTGTAAACATGGCATATTGAGTAGTTAAGCACACAGGTGAAATGGGTCAGAGGGCCAAGTTCAGAGGCCTGTTGTATGCCTGTAATGTCTTGGGCCAGGCAAAACTCAATTGTATCATACATAACTAGTTCCCATATGTATGAGGAACATGTTTTTAGCCTGGCCCAGAATCATTTTATGTGTCAAATCTAACTGTAAACATGGCATATTGAGTAGTTAAGCACACAGGTGAAATGGGTCAGAGGGCCAAGTTCAGAGGCCTGTTGTATGCCTGTAATGTCTTGGGCCAGGCAAAACTCAATTGAATCATACACAACTACTTCCTATATGTATGAGGAACCTGGTTTTGGCCTGGCCCAGAATCATTTTAGCTCTCAAATCTAAATGGCAAAATGGCATATTGACTAAGCGCACAGGTGAAATGGTTAATGAGGTGGATTTCAGAGGCTTGCTGTATACATGTAAGGCATTGGGCCAGGCAAATAACACATGCATCATACATAACGCTTTACTATATGTAAGAGAAACCTGATTTTGGCCTGGCCCAGCATAATTTTATGCCTCAAATCCAACTGGAAACATGACACATGGAGTGGTGCGCACAGGTCAAATGATGCAGAGCAGCAATTTAACAGGCCTGCTGTATGCCTGTAAGGTCTTATGGGAACTAGTTATGTATGATACAATTGAGTTTTGCCTGGCCCAAGACATTACAGGCATACAGCAGGCCTCTGAACTTGCCCCTCTGATCCATTTCACCTGTGTGCTTAACTACTCAATATGCCATGTTTCCAGTTAGATTTTAGGCTTAAAATGATTCTGGTCCAGGCTAAAGTCAGGTTTCTCTTACATATAGGAACTAGTTATGTATGATGCAATTTACTTTTGCCTGGCCCAAGACCTTACAGGCATACAGCAGGCCTCTGAACTTGCCCCTCTGATCCATTTCACCTGTGTGCTTAACTACTCTATATGCCATGTTTCCGGGTAGATTTGAGGCATAAAATGATTCCAGGCCAGGCCAAAATCAGATTGCTCATACATATAGGAACTAGTTATGTATGATGCATGTGTTATTTGTCTGAAATACCTCTGAAATTGCCCCTCTGAACCATTTCAGTGCGCTCTCTGTGCACTTAACTACTCAATATGCCGTGTTTCCAGTTAGATTTAAGGTATAAAATGATGTTGGATCAGGTTAAAATCAGGTTCCTCTCTTAGGGAGTGACCTGTTCTTCATGATGCATTCGTTATTTCTCTGGCCCACCATCAATAAGGCTTTCAATAAGCCTCTGAAACTGCCCCTTTAAAATGCGTTCACCTATCTGCCCACTGCTCAATATGCCATGTTGTGTGCTGGTAAGAATATGTATTTCTAACAATAGTCTACGTTAGAAATGCTGACGAATTCAATCATCATGTACAAATTGCATACAATTGAAACGACTTGAAATAGAAAGCATTTTACAAATGAAATGCTTTCATTATATTTTTATTTTTTACATTCACAAAATCAGTATGGGAAACAATAACCTCTTAAATGTTTGCTCCTACGCTCGTTTAATGTAACGTTTAATCTATCGCTTTTAAACAAAGTGCACAGCAAACACGCATCGTGAACACACCCTTTTTGAATAAGTAACCAACTTCAGCCGCCGAATACGGAGCTGCGAGTAACCAAACGAATCTCAAACTGCGAATAAGTAACCAACTTCAGCCTCGTGCTCAACGTCAGGTACCAAACGTGCCTTGCTACTGTTGCTACGACGCGAGGTAACACTACAAACCTTCTTCAGCATTAAAAAAAACACCACAAAGCCTCTTATGATTTTTATAAGGCTAAGGGCGTACTCACACTAGGCACGGTTTGCTTGTTCCGTGCTGGGGCCCGGTTATCCCCCCTCCCCACTCCCCCGCTGGCCTGCACTCACACTCGCTTCAGCAACCCGGCCCGAGCACGCTTACGTCATCACAACGCCGCTTTATTTGGAAAAAAGCGCGCTCGCACAACACTATAGAGTTCACGATTCTCTTTTTATTGTATTTTTGGAGTCGTTTTGGGAGTGCAGAAACACGGTGCAAGCACAGATTTATCGATAATTTAACACAACGATTGTCTGCTAATCGCTTTGCCGCTATGACTGTTTAACGTGAGCGTCGCATCACTGATGTCATGTTTGAGTTCCAGCGAAATGAACCAATCAGGCGAGGCACCAAGCGGGCCCGGGCACGGATAGCGCTCACACTAGAAGCGAACCGTGCCCGAGTCCACATGAATCGTGCCCTGGCCCACCTCTTCAAAGCGGGCCCGAGCACGGTTAACTGATCCGGGCCCGGGCACGGTTGGAGCGCTCACACTAGCCAAACGAACCGTGCTTCGGCAGGCAACCGTGCCCGGGCCCGGATCACAGAGCCTAGTGTGAGTACGCCCTTAATGCCAACGACCAGTGCTGCGTCTTCAAATACGCCAAAGTGTTTCTCTGCGCTTATACAGCTTTAGTATGCGGTGAGCAGCGAAATACCGTAAAATCACGCATATAGGCGCAATAAGATTTAAAGCACGGATGAATAGCAAAAGCGCGGATAGCTTGACCGCGATCCAGCAGACAGGGTTCACTGACCGAACCGTTTGAAAGTATAACTCCTTATTGATATGATTCAAGTCTCACTCCAAGCGATCTTGAAAAGTTGCCAACCCTGTATCTGAGCTGTATAAACAATGCCGAAACAGAGTTTCCTGAATACAGTGGAAAAAATCGCATTTTACATCGCAATCGCAATTTATAGATAAAAAATTGCAATTCGATTATTTTCCAAAATCGTTCAGCCCTAGCCTTGATGTGAGAGGACAGAGTGGATTAAAGCCAAGGTAGCTTCATGGGCAGTAGTCATGTCTCCACCAGTGTCCTACCAATGTGATCAGACTGACTTCCACAGTGACCTACCATAGAGGGTTAATGTGATCAGACTGACTTCCACTAGTGTTCTACCAGAGGGTTAATGTGATCAGACTGACTTCCACAGTGACCTACCACAGAGGGTTAAGGTGATCAGACTGACTTCCACAGTGACCTACCACAGAGGGTTAATGTGATCAGACTGACTTCCACAGTGACCTACCACAGAGGGTTAATGTGATCAGACTGGCTTGCATACTTTGCAGTAAATCAGTCAAACCCAAATGAGTCAATGGGACCTCAGTGAGAGAAATGCGAGTATGGTACAAAAAATAGGGCTGTACTATGAATAATTACTTGTGCAGGTCTCTTAAAATTACATGCACAATGAAAAATTCCTGGACCTAATTATTCAGATGAAATATAAGATATTATTTTAATGTTAAGTGACTTTGGTACTTTCAAAGTATCTTAAACATTTCTCAAAATGGAAATTACAACATGAATAAATGTGTGGGAAATTGAAAAGTAAAACTTTTTGAAAAGAATAGGGGGCAATGCACTAGAATATAAAATAGTCAATGTCTGGCAAATACACAAAGTACTTTCAGTCCTAAAATATTGCCTCTAATTCTTTAAATATGTTATAATAAGATGTCACACAGGTGTTTTTTATTATCTGTAGATAAACAGATGTTAAGCAACTGCCTTAAGGCACTGAGAATGCCCATATTCCACAAGTAATGCTCACATTAAAAACCACAGGCGAATTATTGTATAATCACAAGTGTTGAGCTGTACTCTGGTTGTAAAGGCAGAAATGCATTATAGATAACTACATCAAGAGCACATTAAAGATGGAAAAGCACTGTGGAGATAATAAAAGACCCTTAATAAAATTGAGAAACACTCTGAAACTGATCAATACATTCTACAAAGCAGGGATGAATGAACAGGGGTTCATTCTCTTTTTTAGTCAACACAAATTTACATAATAGATGGCCTTTTAAAGAGCGTTTGCTCTTGCTGAAAATATTTGCACATTTTTGAAGTGTGGTTGAACACTACATGTGACTGGTCACTAATTTGCAAAGCTTATTGGACACAGTGTGTTGCAAAAGAACTGAGACAATGAAAATGAAGCAGAAAGGACAGTTTATTGTACCCAGTACAGATTATAAACTCAGCAGTGTAAAGGTACACATTGTGGAGGAAGAAGGTGAAGCTTGTACAAGTTCAGACCCTTTATGTGGGAGACGATCCGCTCAACCAGCCACACCTCAGAAGAGTCATCCTCATTCTAAGGCGCAGTTCTCTAAGGGTGATCTGTAATGACTGCACCACAGGCATCCAGACTTTTAAAACATACATGTTTTAGGCAATACTATACAGCTGATACAATAAAATCAAACCAATGCAGACTTTGCAAAAATATATATTTATAGAAGGGTTTTTTTTTTCCAAAAAAAAAAAAAAAAAAAAAAAGCACGCAGAGAAGTTAATTTCTTCCTTGTCCAGCATAAAGCGATATGTTAATGGACATTGCCAGTTGAATACACCATGCAAAAAGGAAGCAGTGGTCTTTTGTCAACTTTAAATTGGCAGTGAAGGAGTCCTAGGAAAGGTGTTTGCTTCACCTTACTGCATGCAAGGCCCCTTGCTTTCCTGCCATCTTGGAGCCAAAAAATGTAAGCAAAAAATTATTACAATATACAAAACATACTAAAAAGTTTGACCCTTAAATACATTTTTAATGCAGTCCGAGGTTGTAATCCTCTTGGAGAAATGTTTAGTGCATCCCTTTTAAATATTGTCTTAAAAGAAAATGAAACACCTCAAATGTACCAAATTCTGCTTCTCAGGGAGTGACTAGGCATGTGGAATTATTTTGTTTAATGGGTTAACAGTCCTTGTATCTGTTTGAAGGTCCATAAGAGTACCTTTAGTTTAGCTTCATTACAGATCAATGTTTGAATTATCCAAGAGAAAGAGAGAAAATTATACAAAACAACTCCACAAACACGTAAAAACTTCAATGACCAAAACAAACCTACAAGAATGACAGTAAGTTTTGTAGGAAATTTGCATGTTTGAAGCAGTTCTCCATTTCGCTGAACAGAAGTGTTTTGTAAAAGCAAACTTTAAACAAATCGAAAGAAACAAAATGGGTCTTTTACCTTTCAAAATGAAGCCCTTTAAACTTCTAATAGATGTCCACTTGATCTAGAGGTAACAAAAGCATCAGGGCCACACATGCAGCTCGTGAATAGCGCTGTGTTTAGATTTATATTTTTTGTTGTTGTTGGAACGTGTCTTAATATTTTGTAAATTATAAAACAAAGAGACAAAAAAAAAATAGATTGTCAGAACAGAATTGCTACAATTCCTTAAGTCTGCACAGAGACCAGTCAGTGGTTCGGTGCTACTTGTCTTGTGACTCCATCTTCTGTGCTGGCGAGCACCTGGCCAAGGGAGTCCAGGAGTCCCTCACCTCCCTGACACCATCTCACGGTTAAAGCCAGAGACAAGATGGCTTGCAGATTTCTCCTCGCTTATTTATCATTTTAACATCAGTTTGTTTTTAGAGGGGCGGGGCTAATCTGTAAACGGACAGCAGGGCAGGAGAAGTCGAGGCTGTGTGGACAGACGTGCACCTGTCCATTCACCTGTTCAGGTTCCACATCGGGGGACGGGTGGTGTGGAGCGGGAGTCAGTACACATAGCTATCGGGGAAAGGCATCCCAGTTACGCACTGCTCTCCTGTGTCTACCAGGTACGGTGTACCTTCATCGTAGTGGGTCAGAGGCAGGGTGTCGTCGTCCAGTACAGGCAGGCCATCAGGGTCAGCCTTAAGGTTGGGCCTCTGGTTGTCTGGGAAGGCCATGGAGAAAAGGGCTTCGGGGTCGCATACAAACTTGTAAACATACCTCTCACCCGCAACCTGAGAATGGAAACTTTACATGTTAGATAATACACAGAGTTTGGCCTTGGTTTTGCAGGCATGGATTTGGCACTACACAAAAAAAGAAACATGAAACTTTACCTTCTGCATGATCCCTTTCTCATAGTAGTAGCGCAGAGAACGACTTAGTTTGTCATAATTCATGGCTGGTCTGTTTTTCTGGATGCCCCATCGTCGAGCCACCTGAAATCCATCAGGTTGGTATTAATTTCAAGAAATCTTCAGAATGGCATGCAAATCAGAAATGGTTTCGGCACTTTCGATTGCAGACACAGACCTCTTCTGGCTCAATGAGCTTGAACTCCATTCCACGACCTGTCCAGGCAATGAAGTGTCCGTTGGCAGGGTCATCAAGAAGGGTTACGAGAAACTGCCAGAGCTGGAGGGACCCCCGGCGTTGGTAAGGTGGCCCGTCACGATATACAGACGGTTCTTGTTTCACCTTTCCTGCTCACACAGAGAATGAGGGTTGAAGGCCATCACCACTCTCACCACTATACAGGGAGATGAGAATTGCTCGCCTAAAGGTGCCACTTGTCCTGCACAATGCCAGTGCTTCCCTGAAAACATTACTTCAAGTGATGGGCCTGAGATAAAAAAAATAAAATGCTGCCTTGTGTGCATTACCCAAACTGAAAAATCTGATACCTTGAGCAGTCAGTTTTGAACTGTGTATCTAAATGACATGCATGCAATCTCACCTTCAAGGCGCTCAGGAACCACACATGCGTCATCATAATACAGGTTTTGATCTCTGTCAAATGAGAAATCTACAAAAAAAAAAAAAAAAAGAATAAAGGCTTTAATGAAATGCAGTTAAAGGTATTCAGTGTAAAACAGGGATGAAAACCAAAAAGTTTAGAATAACAAGAATGTTTAAATTGTTCACTAAGCAAAATGAAAAACAAAATTTGGCTCAACCTGGTTACTTACTTTCACGGTTTTGGTAAAAGCTAGCTGCCCTCCCAAATGATGACTGACAGTTAGGCACTTCTGAAAATCCAAACAAAAAACTATTAATCATCACATTCAAAACAAGAAAAAAAAACTATTAGTATATAGAGTATCTAAATTAAATCTAAATCAAAGAGATGCACGCACGCACACACAGCAGAATTATGAGCAGCTCATGATTCATCATCCTAATACTTATGAAACGGTGACGCAACAGCTGGACCGCGCGTGTCCAGCCCACACATCTGTGACACCAGCCAGGATCAACGCACAACATGCCACTTCAGTCACATGTCTACCGAGACAGCAAATAGGATTACTCACTAAGCAGAGATACTGAATCATGAAAATCAAATCGTTCATCCTTGCAAGACTGCAGTGCACCATCTCTAAGCCACACGCCTCTATGTCACAAGGTCACCCAATGTCACCGCACACATGTTTATCTTCCCCGACATGCCATCACCAGTGATTTTCGTGACTTAGATTATGGAGATGCATCATCTTGCACACTGCTGAACAGACAACACATCACAGTGTTGGCAGCATGTATCCATAGAACCATGTGCTGTGGTCCCAACATGTTGACGAGTATTTATGCATAACATGTTGAGAAGAACATACCAAAGCTGTGCATACACACACCTAGAGCTAAAAGGGGATTTTGACACATGTTAAAATGCTTATATGACAATGTGACGGAACAGCTGGATATGTGTGGGTGTTGAAATGACAAGTACATTAAGTCTCAACGGAAGCGGTCTTTGATTTATCCACCGCTTTTTAAGTTGAGAATAGAAAGTCAAGCAGTTCAAGCTACATGATCAACACAGATATGCTTAGTTAACGAACTTCAAAACGTCCCTTTCTGCCTTGTACTCAAAAACATGAAACAAAGTGGCATATACAGAAAATCTATGCAAGTGCGAAGAATACTGCTACATCAGACTGTCTAACTCCATTAAGGGGCGTAAGTGTTAGCTTGTACCTCGCCAGGCCCTGCTAAAACTCACAGCTCCGTGCTAGCACACGCACACAGGAGATTCCACTCCCTCAGCCCTGTCCAAGCATGAAAGCAGCTACACAAAACGATCCACAGCGCTCGAGTGAATAAGTGAACGAATAAGCAACATAAACCCAATACATTTTCAACATACATAATTAAACTGGACTATACCTTAACCTTATGGAATATTTTATTATATATACACACATATATACATATATATATATAAATAATACTACCTAAAATATTTTATTGTACTATTGTGATTCACCTTTTCAAGTACTTTTAACTGTATTTACTGTCCTTAGATTTTCTGTATACTGCAGCAACTCTACTCATGTGGGATAATAAAAGGCCATCTTAATTTTTTTTTATGAATACAGGACATACAATAGTAATAATTTTTTTTACACATTTATGGATTTATTCATAGATTTCCTTCTCTAGTTCACTATGATAAAGCAGACTAAACCAACCTTACTGAGTAATCATAGGAAAAGCAGAGTGATCAATTACTCTTGCATTGCGTTGCTGCCTTCGCATTACTACAAGAAATTATACTAGTAGTCTAGTATTTGTATAGCTAGGTACTTCTGTGATGGCAGAGTCTGAGTAGTTTCTACACAATTAACCACACTTGATAGGTGACAAGATTGCGATAATATACTGCAACCTTTTAAACCAGCTGTGTGCAGATCATGGCACTACAGCAGTAATATTTGCAGTAAATGGAGAGAGAAAAAAGACCCCGAATTCTCATCGTCTGTGAAAGAAAACTTCTCATCGTGTCCCCACTCATGCAAATGATGGAGGTAAATCGTGTCCAGAATAAAGTAGAAAGCGCTTGCTAACAGTTGGCACTTGGACCACAACCAAGTGTTATTTTGGGTTACGCTAATAAATTTAGATTTGGGAGAAGTGAGCAAAAAGGCAGAGCCGTTGTCGAACTGGCCCAAGATATCTGGCAGAACCCAAGAACGCCTTTGATTTACCATGTTGGTTGGATTTGTTGTTCGTTTATGTTTCATTATATCGACCTCCTTATTGGTTGCATCTGGTCCACCTAATAGCTTATCCCCTACTTTCCCTTGCCCGACAGAATTTCATATGGTGTTGTCTCATTACCATGGACTGAAGGAAGAAATACATAAAAGTCTAGAAAAAATAAAAGCATATATACTAATTTATTTAAGCATGTCTTTATTCTCACAAGTATATTCATTTATTTTCGGTTTTTATACCGAATTGTTTCAACCTACATGCATTTACTCTTGATTACTCAATTGTCCCATTTATTTATTTCTTCATTCACTTTTGTGTTTTCTAAATGTTTTATAATTTTATTTATGTGTAATATTTTGTTCTTGCATGACCTGCACTGCTCTACCTTTAAAATGTGTTTGTTAATGCTCACCAGAGTCAAAGCAGAAGTCTCGTGGCTCTTGCTTGATGACCATAGGATGGAAGGTTGTCTGGGGTGGGCCCATGTTGGGGACGCCCTGCTCAGTGTAACGAGGGTCCAAGAGCTCCTGTTTAAAGCCCTGAGCATGTACAGGAACCAGTGGTTCCGACATCTGGCGATGGTAGGGTGGCCGGCCATCTCTGGGCGAGGCGGTCGACGTCTGGGGAATGAAGTTCTGTCTTCCCTGGGTCTCAGAAGGTGAGAAAGGCAAACAGGGTTCGGAGAGCTGACGCTGAAACCTTGAAGGAAAAAAAAAGAAATACTAAGTTTAAACATTAAGAATGTCATTCATTCAAACCCGTGGAGTGTTTTATTTGTGTGTGTGAGATATATATTATATATGGGGCACATGTTCTTTTGGAAGGACTCGTTAAGAAAGATTCCAGGAGTCACCAGACTCCAGGAGATGGACATGTGCATTTGATGAGCGTGTAATTAAGTAAAAGCATATGCACACTATAAATTGAGACGCTGGGACCAAATGAGACCACAGAGTTAATGGAGGTCTCAGCGCACACACTGTCCAGAGATGTCTCGCTGAATCTGGGGTTGCTGGCTCTATGTGAGTGAGCGCCAGTGACATGCCACACGTTCCCTAGCAGGTTTCCAGAGCTCTGCTGGAGCTGGCACAGTGGCCGTATTCACATGGGGGGGTCAGATTAATGTAGCCCCTGGGCAGCCTAATGCTGCATCGTAATATCCATGTGATCAACACCACCTGCTATTTTTTCCTCCCCATCACATGAAGTCAGCATTGCTGAAAGGTCATCCACCCACACCAGCACCAATGGTGCAACCACCCCCCCCCCCCCCCCCCCCAAACCAGTACACATGTGCACGCACGCCCACGCATGCCCAGTTCAAAAGGTCAGCTGGACAAAACTATTTTGCCATGGTGAGGACACTGATCTATGAACTCGGTTTAAGACTATGCAATGACTTAAATGATGCACACACTTACCTGTGCTCGCTATTAAACGGGACCTCGTGGTTTAGAGGTGGACACGGCACTGCAAAAGGTGGAGTCTGGCTGTTTAGTGGGAGTGCCCTCTGACTGTGGGTGGAGTTGGTCACAGCAGGCTGTCCATGAAGGGCGCGCTGCCCTAATGTGGAGTTGGGGAGGGGGGGCGGAGTCTGCTCCAGCACAGGGCGTGGCGCAGGAGTGATGCTGGAGCTGCACGGAGAGACGGGCGTTGAGGGAGGAGTCAATGGCTTGAACCCAGCTGAGGGCTTCCTTTCATAGGCACTGTGAGGAGGGAAAGGGAGTGGAAAATGAGAAATGTCACATGACAAAAGATGTTCCACCCATGCAGGCTACGGCACATGCAACTCACTGTCAAAAATAAGTCGCTATAAGTCTACCTGTAGTTATAAAGGCACTTGTCTCCGTACGGCATGGGACTCCGGTCCTGACTGCAGGTGGTCAAAGCTTTGGAAGGACTCAGTTCCCGTTTAATCTTGGCTGGCGGAGGGCCATGAAACATCACTGAGAGAGACAACAGAGTGAAGTATATCATCAACACGGCATCTGATCGAATGCATCAACAAAAGTGCAGCTCTCATCCTCTGATAGAGCACCTCACTCTATACCATTAATCGGCTGACTGGGGGGTATAAAAGCTACGTGCTTCGCCCATCAGAGGCTCGGTGCAGCAAAAACACATGCAATCAAAGCGCTTCCTTGCGATCTCCATCACAGGCAAGTCAATACTCATGAATCAGAGCGGCTGTAATTCAATGATTCTGAATGATTTTCCTCCCCACACTGTAACCATTAGCTGCTGGATCTCTGCGTCAACTCCCATAACTGGCGCCGCGTAATGGACGACCGAAACCGGATCCGCAGCCACAGAGTAACACTAGCCGCGTAAATCAAGTGGACTGTGCTGGGCTTAGGAAGCCGCATACAAATGGGCACGTGAGCGCTCGATGTGCGATGAAAGCCAAGGTGCACTGCACCACTGTTAACGTTAGAGAGAGACTCCCACAAATCTAATCGGAGAGTAGATGGATGTCTGACCCGATATGTATGACCTGATGGTTTTGGACTGGTGGTGGGGAGGGGGGTGATGTGCAGCTGAGCAAAGGGGCCACACAGCTCTGCTAAATGACTGGAGAAAAGGGCTGGCCCTCTGACAACTACCAAGGCCTTTGCCAGGATGACATTTGTACATTTCATTAAAAGAAAATGTAAAACAATATTCCAAAGCACCCAGAACTCAAAATGGGCCATGCTGTATGGACATGGCCTAGTCTGAAATACTGCAGTGCATCAGACTTCACTGTCGCCACGGCGATAAGAAAGGCCAAAGCACAAGATGAGGAGTGACGCCCGAAACTACCACACGGCCCAAAACTACCATATGTCCGGAAACTAAACTACCACATGTCCTGAAAATACCACACGTCCTGCCTCGCTGCTCCAGCACCAGACAACACAAACATGATGAAAGGAGGCGGGGGCAGAAGATAGGAATGAAGGAATGAGAAGCCATGAAAAGCTCCACTAAACATCACTGAAGTATTTCCCTTGGCTGGAGGAACTCTGTGTGTGTCCAAGGAGACGTGCTGGGGAAACGAGAGAGATTTTATATATAATAATCTCTCTATATATGTATATATAACCCAACCCATACTGTAGTCCGTGGTGTAAGCCAGTCAGACACACACCTTTAGCAGTGCTGGGTTCTGAAAGTTTAAAATCCAGAGTTTTGGATCCAGTGTATTCCAGAGGTCAGGTCAATCAAATAAATTGCATGAAATCAGATTGTGAATTGGCCTTATGTGATTCCCAGTACACAAACAAGAGATTGTGGGGGTTCTCCTCACAGACATCTTAGCTATTCCACATCAGAATGAAAGGAGTCTTATGTATCATGGTTCCCTAGGGAACATGTCCAACTACATCCATCATTAACATCTCTACTGAGAATCAGCAACCCAACCAAATCAACAAGAGTCTGGGTACTTGACACCATTCTTGGCTTGTGCTGTCCTTTGTGCTCTCAAAAGAATTGACTAGAAATTGGAACAAGACATGAATAATGAATAGCTGGTTCTCTCTTGCCCTCTCTGGACTTCATCCAAAGTACACTGCCAAGGAGAATAAATAATAAGTCTCAGGTACTCACAGCTATCCGACTGGAAATCTGGGACAAACTGTTCATCATCAGGCACCTGGGCTGTGGAGAGATCAGGGGATATGATAAGGGAAAAATACCCACAAACCACTGATAAAAATATGTTAAACTAACAAGTCCTCATATACCATTTTGTTATTTCATTTAAAAACAAGTCTGGTCTGGCATAAGTGCCGAGCCCCACTGTGAGGTTCTCAATGCTCTCGATGAAACAAGCAGTTTGTCACTAAAATCAAGCAGCAGGAAATGAGAATGTATTGTGCTGCTGTGGAACACGGGCAAAATATGGCAATATATCAAAGACATCAACAGCATGCTGGGACAGGGAAGAATATTACAAGCATTGGATTCATAAATACTTAAGTTAAATATCTTGGTAAATTTGGAGGTTATGATCAAGTTTGCATTTTTGTTGATACTTAAAACAGATGACTAGACATCACAAGAACATTTTCATATATAATCCAGATAAATCATGCAGCATTCCTTTGTTGATGAGGCAGTGTAATATAAGAAGGGGCCTCACCCTCTGCAATCCAAATTTCCTGCAACTGACTGAGGTCCTGGAAGAGTTCTGCAGCCAACACAAATAGATAACATCAAAATTGATCAAACCCAACCTCAGATTGAAAATGTATCCCAAAGTGGAACAACAACAACATATAAAGTCACTGCCAAGTGTACAAATGAATGGTATTGTGCCTGTGTGTGTGAATTCCTGTCTCATTCATCCAGTGGGTGGTCATATTTCCCGTTTACACTCAGGTCTTCTACCAGAGACCCGGGAGTTCAAGATTGCTGCACAGTATTTTTGCTGTTCTTAGGATTGTGCTGTTTGGTCCAAGATTGATGTAATTCCTGGAATATGTTGAATGAATGAATGAATAAACATCACGTTACTCTGAAAAACTATGTAGAGTGTGTGTATGTATACATACGAGTCTAAATGTGTGTTTTTGGAGCATATTAGAAAGAGAGAGAGAGAGAGAGATGTACGTGTGTGAGAAACGAATATGAAAAGTTGGAAAAATGCAAAAGACCAGAAAAAGGATTTTGAAGGTCACCGCCAAAAGTTGTCCCCATGGTGACAGGGCCACTTTGGGTTGTGACCGCTAAACTAGAGGAGTGGTTGCAACAGATCACATGAATGACCACATTAATCTCAGAAGAGCACAATCCTAGGAACAGCCACAACACTCCCTCAAAGCCCAGGCCTCTGGTAGAAGAGTCACACTGGGGGTGATGACCACTGTAAAACACTAACATTGTAAGCACACCGTTGTTCTAATTCTCAACACGTGAACATTATTATATTACCCTCTGTGTCCTGAGCAAGTTCAGTGTCTACAAATTTCCGTTTCCTGTCACTGACTGGTCTGTGGTATGGTTCCTCCACTTGAGATGATTTCTGCTGTGGAACAACAGAAGTTAGTATGCAGTTATCTAATCCTTACAACAAAATATTGTAATACCATTAATATTTTACTAACTGGTTGCTACTTATGAAAAAATAAAAAATAAACACTACTCACATTAGCTGAGACCATAAATGGTACTTGCTGGTCGTAAAATCCGTCCATGTTACCTGGGTCTTTATAGTTCCCAGAAAAGGGGGTTCGCTTTATAGCGATAACTGCAGCGCCGTTTGGGGCGTCTTGTTTCTCTAGATAGATAAGGAACATGTACGTGTCAGAGTTGCTTGGCAAATGCAGTCTACTGTGCTGCACACACACTGACACAATCTTCACATCCCTCTGCTGTGGACTCAAACACTACCTCCTCCTTTCTTTGTTGTTCATCACAACAACCCTCCTCTGTGAGCGTGAGGGCAGAGAGCATGTACCGCACCATGTAAACACACTTCGAAGTAGTGTGTTTGGAAGCCTTACATAAGCAAAGGCGCTCATCTGTGATTATTCTGAAGAAAATCATTAGCCAAGAGTTAAAACTGAGGATATGAAGTCTTAGTCATCCAGACACCACAGTCTGTTATGTAAATACACATGTTGAGAGATGTGTATTTTTGTCAACAAGCAGCAGTAAAACTGCTATGTAGTATGTACCCACAAGGCTTCCACAGTGCGTGTGCGCGTACACGTTGCGCGTGACCTCTGGCTGTACCTTTCACCTCACGTTTAACCACTTATAATAATAAAAGAATAAAACACCCCGCGGATACGTCCCATAGAAATGTTTTAATGAATAGTAGCTAAAAGAAAAGCGATAAAAATCACTGGGATGGTACACCAATGTCGTATGAAAGAACATATTAAATACATATTTGGGTAAAACTTTTACTTTCATCTTATTTACGTTTACTTTTAGAAAGACAGAGAGAGTTTGTGTAAAATACACCCCCACCCCGGACACACACACACTTTGTGGAATAGTTTAGAGAGAAAAAACAAGAGAATCGAGGTAAATAAAGCCCATCAGAATGGTGTTGGTCCAGGCTACAGCAGGAAGGGAGAGAATAACGCAAACGCTTCACATTTCTCTCTGGCAAAGTTCAGCGCAGCAGAACTTGGACCAAGAAAATCGATTACACAATCTACCAAATCTATTCAATGTTATAAGGAATGTCAGGAAAATGTAAAACAACTAAAAAAAGGTCTAGAAGCACCATAGATGTGATCAATTAGAGCATCGCGTCTCCCAGATCAATCCAAAGTTTAGCGGAGCAAAATTCTCCGAATACTGGACAGGTCGGTTCCGAGGGAAAAACGCCAGTGAATGAGTTATCTAGCGGGGTTTAGGATCAACTCAGACGACCTTCTCCCCTCGCCCCCCTCGCTCGGCCCCTTGTTTTTCTCAATGAAGTGAAACCTGATCTGCGAGGAACGGAGAGCAAGAAAAAACGAGCCTCCATTCACAAAACCACAACAGCGCTGAGACTGGACGGACCTGGTCCATAACGCCCGGCCAACGCACATCCAGTTCCTTAAGTTAATACAATCAAGAAATAAATAACATGGGAAAACTTCATGTAATAAAATGGTTGCCAAAGTAAGCGCCGTGCAGGATAAAATGGCGTTCGCTCTGCACAAAGCGAGACCGCTCGGTGGCTTTGCACTTTCTAGTCGATGATAAACTTAAACGCTGTGGAAAACCGACTTTTAAAACACATCATTTCGGTTTGCGCCATGCAAATGCTGGTAGAATAACAGTAGTCTCACCCTTCAGACGATGCCGTGCAGACGAACAATTTAATGAAAAAGGTTCAAGACTGTAATTCCACAACCTGGACCGCCGTCGTTCTCCCTGATCAATAGATGCGCTCCGGTCGACACACAAAACTTGAATGAGATTTTGTAAATGGACTGGTCGGGTTTTCCCTTGGGCTCGACAGACAACAGCCTTTGCTCTCCATTGGCTACACACTCCTGTCACTAAACTCAAACACCAATCGTTAGTGTAATGCTAATGAATTATGTATTAGGTACCTTTCGACCAATCGCTGTTTGCGCCTGTCCTATTTTTATGAATGACTGGGTTTCATTCACACGCACATCCAGCGTTAGTGTTTTCACTTCCGCAGGGTCTTAAAGGGCCGTGGGTTCAGAACGGTAAAATTGTTGGGAATTTTGTCATTGCAAATCACGTTACACTTGTCAAAATATTACATTTAATGGTACAATTATGATATGACATCAGAAAAAAAGATTCGGTTATTTAACAAAAACAATATAAGACCATTTCTTATAATATAAGACTGTATAAGACATGGTGCTAAAGATACTGAACACATATATGCTCCTCATGTTGTAAAACAGCAGAAAGCACAGAACAGAACTACTGCCAGCAAAATAAACTTATAGTCCAGGACAGATCACACAGAATGAAAAAGTATTTAGCCTCAAACCTCAAAGCGTTCAGTTAAATAGCAAATGGAATAATAATGCATAAAAGACTTATCAGGTATTAAGAAGGCAGACCCAAATAAAGCTAAATAAGAGCAGACTGTGAAATATGTTTGTATGAACATCATTGTTTTACATATTTGCATACAATTTGACATAATTTAAAATATAACAACACATTAACAACACAACTGTGTTTTTGTAAAAACTTGGGAGCAGTACTGCTCTTATGATGTGAAAGAAATGTAATATGCAAGATCAGGGATTAAATAAAGTGAGCCCGCCTAATTCTTTCAGCCATCTCAGTCTATATTTAACACGGTTTTACCAGCCTGAACAGAGGGAGCAAAAGATCACAGCTGTTTGCCCATGGATGGAGTCACTGCCCAATCCCAACCTGCTCTGGTCTTCTCTGGGTTCGCAGACCCATGGATGTAATGGTCGTGTTCACAAGAAGGTCCACAGGACTGAATAGCCTTTTAATGCTGCCATTCATCTGGGCTACGAGGGGAGTAAGCCACTGTTTTATGAATTTCCAGGGAGTCCACTTACGATGCAGGGTGCAGTAGTCTTTATTTGTGGATATACTCAGAAATGGATGTGATGGCATAAGACGAATGCTTTTTAAATTTAATACAATTTAATTAAATACTTAAAGTAATTATCATGTTACATTTTGCATGACAGGCGTGTTGAATTATAATAAAAACAATTCTAACCTCTGATGTTTGATAATATTAGGTCTGCTGACAGTGACAGTGTAGTTTATTTTGTAATCTTGTTTCAAATAAATTGCAAACTTCTAATTGGTCCTGGAGGGTAAGAGACTGATTGGGTAATAAACCGCCCCGCCTCCGAGTGCCAGCAGCAGTTATTAAATGCAGTGTAAACATAGTGCTGTGTACATCTAGCATCTCGTGTCATATTTTGGCATTGAAGTTAATCATGAAAGTGAGTCAAACTGACATCCCACAACACTTGCAGCTATGGGGCCTCGTAAATTTGACGTGATGACACTGACCACTTCAGTAAACATCACAGAACCTCCAAAGTCCATGAAGCTGGTGTCCACAGGTTTGCAGCTCAGTCCATTATGTCTTGGACCCAGGAGAAGGACTTGTGGTCCGGTGTTCTTTGTCGTCACCACAATAAAGCCTTGTGTGCCATCTTTCTTTCACATAACATGGGAGGAGTATGGAGTTGGACTTATTTAACCAGCCCTATGAAATTATTAAATTATGGATATATATATTCATTGCTTGGTATAAGAGATTTGGTACTGATATATATGTGCACTTGACTTATCTTGAATCCAGTGTCTCAAGTCTACAAGTGGGTCTCACATTTCATAATTTGAGTGGTTGTGATCCAAAGTTTTCAGCTTGGCTCACTGTTGCCATTGTGCCTTTTTCACTAGTCTGCCAAGGTAATACTGTCACTAGATGACATGACATGGGATTTGGACCCATAGTATTGTTAACCTTGTAAATCCTGTCAAGCGCTTTGTGACAACATATGTTGTGAAAAGCGCTATACAAATATATTTGATTTGATACAAAGATAACACTAAGCATTGACATTACAAGTCTTCCAAATCTTTTTGTTTTCACTGCATAGTCACACATCTCCCCAGCACCAACTGCTTGTATTAGCGCCCTGACCTTGATTTTCTTAAGGCTCGAAACAAGCTATTTTTACTACACTATACTGCGGTCTTTTCACAATTGCCCAGGATATGTTTACTGGGATCACAGTGACGCCAATGATATGACCACAGACATCATAACCGGTACTGGACTGGTGAATTCATTCATTTGATATACCAGATTGAAAGAAGTTTCTATCCTTCCTAGGAATGGCATAGTGGTACCATTAGCTGTTGTCATTGTCAAACTGGTGTGTCAGATAACTCTGCTACATCTCTGACCTTTATATTTGGTAGGTGCTCCTCCCTTCGTTGTTAATCAGTGATACAGCCATTGTGCCATAGAGATTGAGACCTATGACCATTCAAGTAGAACTGATGAGACACTGTCAACTAGCAAAGACACTTTGCAAAATGAATGACCATGAATGGTTAACAATGAAACTGGAACACTGTTACTTGCTTTCCATATGATTTTAAAGCTTTAGAGGTGATTGTATTCTGGTTGGTGTGATTCACCAATATGTGGAACTTTTCTGGATATGGTCAAGACTTCTCCTGTGGAGTTAAGCACTTCCTTCGTTCTGATTAGAAGGTCTAGTTCCTCTCATCGTGCAGCAAGCTTGAAAATATTCAGGACAACCACAGCGGTGGCACTGTGTAAATCTCACATCAGTACCACTCTATTGATGGGCAAAACACCACATTAGGACCTGAACTGGGGTTGTAGTGGCACTGGAGTCTGTTGCTGATTAAAAGTATCATGGATTAAGACATTTTGCTGTGTTGCAACACATGTTCACAGGGTCCATCCCTGTGCATGGGAGGCATTTAGTGCTGTGGTGCATATACTGGCTGCTGTATCTTCTCCACAACACAAGCTATAGCCACACTAAGGACACTCAAGGTAACTACAGTGGACACTGTTACTCCAGCTCATCAGAGGTTATAGTATTCAGTAACAGCTTCATGTCTTGATATTATAAAGTATAAGTATGTCATGTAAAAATATAATTATGACTCCAAGGATACAAAAAGTGACAGAGGGTCGTTGCTTTGGTAAGCCACACATAAAGAAAATTTGAAGTGTCCATCTACTGTGCTGTTCTTCAGAATAATATTGTAAAACTTTGTTGAATTTCAGTGCTGGAAAGGTTAGACTAGGTTGTCTTCTAGATAATTGTGTAACTTTTGTTCTGGTCACCTATCTGTCCAGCTCTTTAAAACATATGGCCAAATGGAAATTGGTAGAGGCAGCTGTAAAATTGAGGAGCTGCTTATCTCTGTATATCTATATTCATTCCTGTGGTAGACCGCTGTTCAATTTCTGCCTTTTTGCTTTATTCATGTTTTTATTTCCTTCACTTCCCTGTGTAGATTCTTTCATCTTGTTTCCCTGCTGCTTCCTGTCCAGCACCAGTAGTTCAGTAGTCTTGTCCCTCAACGCCAGTAGTTCAGATAGACCTCTACCTTCTAATTCTGCAATACTCCCCAAAGGTACATCAAAATGTAGACAGTGAGTGAGATATAGGACTTTCCTATCATATGAACCCCTGGCTGGTCCAATATCCTTAAAACATCCACATCTTCTAACACACCATTTTAACACAATGGAACATCAATTGCAAGGTCTATTAAGACTAAGCTTAACTTAGCATTCTTTCACTACACTTACAGGTCTCTGGATACTCAAGCATAACGTTACTCCCAACTTTACTCCACACAGTGGCACCTTACTGACGCTTGTCCTGGGTCATCTTGTAAGGGATTAGATGACAAAGAAGTTGCCCACCTGATTGTGAGTATCTGAACAACTATCCCAGTGGTACCTTCCAAACTGATTGTTGTTACTATGAACAGAGGGAGCAAAAGGTCTTGGCAAACACCACTGGTTCCCCCCTGGATGGCTTCATCTGGAATGAGGAAAAGCCTTACGTGCCTCCTCTTCTCCAGGCATAGTTCAGACAAGACAGCTGCAACAAAGCTTATTAGATTAAGGTGTTAAGCAATAATTCAGTAATGATGCCCTCTTAAGAAACCCCTGCTTTTAGGCTTGTTTGGACATTATTTGCAAATTATTTGCACAACATTCTCAAGTGGCTGCAAAATTTTAAAAGTTCAGGAATGGTAGCTTTTCTGAATGAGTGAGAGGAATCCTTCATCCAGTGTGATAAGTTTGATCTGGAAAATCCAGCAAGCGTTGGAGTTGAGCTTAAATGGTGTGGAGAGGACAATGATAGTATAAGGTGTAGTTATTGGCGTCACTACTGCATGTTTTGAAGAAGGCTCTGTCAATGACACTATATTGTGGAGCTCTCCTTTTTATAGTGTGCTTCAGCGTGTCTGTGCGGATGTGGTGGGAGGAGAGGGGGTGAGCGGCAGCATATTGTTTCCATTCTGATTCTTTCCTTAAATAAGTCCAAAGTGGTGACACATACTACAGTGTCACTGCAGCACATCTCCTGTGGAATGAAGGTTACCTCTTTTACAAACAAAATTCAGTGGGGTCAAAGAAAGATTACTCAGACACGTGAACAGGTTGAAGAAGACATTTTCATCTTTCCTTAAGCAGATTTATTTGTGTCTGAGACTGGGGTCTTTCAGAGCTGTCAGGTTTGTGTGACTGCTCTGATAGCTTGCCCCTTTCTGAAAATGTTTCCTGGATAAGCATCATGTAAATCTTTGACACTAGAATCAGTGAATTATGAGGTGCCATTGATGAAACTGCAGCACAACCAAAACAGAATTTCATCATATGTACTGCTAATGCTATTAACGCACCATTGTGAATTACTATGATAATACACTACATGAACCTCAGTGATCTCCGATCACAAGTGTAACGTCATGACGTGTCTTAAAACCCTGTTATAAAATATGTCAGAGCCACATATTTGATGAAGTGGAATGAAGCCTCAGCTCCAGGCCAATGGTGGAGTGTCTTAAGGAGCGACAAGATGGGACTTGCAGACTATTAATAGCACATTGAGAGATAATTCCTGCCTCATTATCACTGCGCGACCAAGACGCTCAACCCTCGCCCGTGTGAAGCTTCTTGTCGTCGTATAATCAGCACGTCAGTGCTGCACACCAAACAAAAGGCAAACAAAATATTCTGGTGAATGTATGCTAGACTGAAATGTTATATTTAGATGTTTTTATTGGTAGTGTACAATTTGTCTTTTATTTATAAGTTCTATCTTGTCTATGTTTCTGTTAAATTAGTGCATTCATTTAAAATAAAGTTGTTACATGTATGCTACATGAAACATACATTTTACAGAATCACATCCACACAAACAAACTGGATTAAGGTTGTTCTATGTACATAAATTATGCTACAGTGGAGTGGGGTGAAAGAATGACGACATATCACAGTGTGTATAGGAGAGGTGCTAAAATTAAGGATTTTGGCCAACAGTGAAATAATAGATAGTTATGTCATAGCCAGTTTGGCAGGAGGCACCCACTCTTTATGCTGTTAATATAACACTAAACACATGCTAAAATAACACAAAGAATTCCCTGAGAGAGACTCACATCATCAGCATAAAAGCGGTGACTCGTGTGATTAAATGGAAATTCAATCAGGTTAAATAGAGGATAAAACCAGTAGTGGATGGGTGCCATTATTGGATAAGTGCATTTCAGCAGACACTCTCCAATCAACAACACCAGAGTCAGTTCTCAACCTCTCCTTTATTCAATAAATCTTTTGTCCATCAATATGGATGTTTAAGACTAATGAACAATGAGAAACACAGAGAATAAGAGGATCAGGAGAAGGACCAATCCATTCTTCCTTTTTCATCAGACCTCTACAGGGCTGTGCACTGTGCCCTTGAACCTGGCTGCTGCAACTGACCATTATAACAGGTCATTATAACCTACACTATGACCTACCTGCAGAAAAGGGACATAGGTTTATACGTACATGTAGAACATCTCAGAAAGGCATGGTATGAGCTCTACTGTATTAATACTGTTTATAGGTGTCAGCTTACAACTGGTAAACCAAGACAAACCACGGTTCCTCTGTCAGACCTGCAGGCAAAGGTTGAAATCAGAGCAAAGGAGGACTACAGAATGGAGAGCAGTTATTTTAATGGATATCGTACTGTCATTGTGTTGTTCTTAGATGGAAGTTCCATCTAAGTAAATAAGCAATGTCTTTAGATTATATCACAGGGTTTTCATGGAGTGACATGATTAAATAGAATTTAACATAGATTATCAGATATTACACTGTGGCTTTTTGCTCATGTAAAATTACTTCACTCAAAAGACTAACAGTCAAGTTCTGGTGACATCTGTGTTGTCAAGACTGTCATCTTTTGAACAGTCGGTGGTGAGGGAACCCTGCTCTGTTCTTACTAGATACGGTTTCAAGATTTCTGTTTGCTTCATAATCTTTTTTAGTTGACTTCGTCCATCTTAGAAGTGTCCTGGCCTGGGCAAAATGCCATTTTGTGTTTGTTGGTTAAGGCCATCAATCATTTACATTGACAAACAGTGGAGAAGGTGACCACAGCAAGTAACAAGGATTACTCTCCCTGCAGATAAAATGTCAATGATATACTTAAGTTCCCTGTTGATTCATTGGATCAGTGCCAATCTTTTCTCTATAGAGTATTAACAAAAGAACAGCCACATAGGTACTTTTTTTTATCATGAACATGCTATGAACATATTATGGGGAAATATAACAAATAAATACAGCAGGCTATGATTAATAAGTAGAAGTAGATAACATCCAGAAATATGATGAACAACTAGTAGGGAGGTGCACCTATTAGCACTGTCTCTCCTCAAGCAGACATTTCTGTCTTCAGCAGGCATGCGGTGGTGAAACTTTAGATAAAAATAAACAAATATCTATATATACACAACTGTTCAAAATCACTCATTATTTGAGTTTTGCTTTTGTAAAATGAAAAGTAACTGTAAACATGCACTCTTTAACCAAACCACCTTTTCTGAAGTACCAGAGGACCATAAAAGATAACAGCCTGATGACCTCAGATGACAATGGAGTCTTCTGGTGAAATTCACTATTATCGTCATGATAATCAACATGAGCTGAATTATGAATTATGAGCACGCACGCACGCACGCACGCACGCACGCACGCACGCACGCACGCACGCACGCACGCACGCACGCACGCACACACACACACACACACACACACACACACACACACACACACACACACACACACACACACACACGCACACACACACACACACACACACAATACACAGTCTGATCCTGGGGTCATCTAGGCAGATCTGTACTTGGTAGGACCTTGATACTGCAGCTGCGGTTCGGTGCATTTTAAAGGGACCCAGAGGCAGGACACTCACCAGACAGCCCCACCAAGAGCGCTGTGTCCTGCAAGCTCTCAGGAGTACGACTCTTCACCCAACAATCAGTGCTCATCTGAAGCACTGACTTAAACATTGGAAATCTGAAGTTAAAGTAATCTCAAGCTGGAAATCAAATTAATCTGATCACAGATTTGCAGTGGCAAACCTTAAGTTTGATTCTTGGTGCACCATGGTTCTACCATATCCACACATTGTGATGTGATGGCAGTGGTCTACTGGTAAAGGGGTCCAGGTAGGAATGGGTCAAACTGCACACTGTCCATGCAGACGACCTGTATCGTGTACATTAGCTTATGTCAGTATTTCACGTCAACCGTTTGGTAACACTCTGATGCTATAATACATTTCTCTACAATTTATATCATCAAACATTCATATGTAAGGATACAAGTCTCTCAGAATATACAACTACTGTCTATTTATATATATCATGGTAGGGATCTTTAGTCTAACAGTGACTCTGTGGGCTACATTAGAAAGGTTATGCTTCACAGCATATATGGTGTCCATCCACCAGCACAGACATTTTTAAGCTCCAACATTGGTGAAAAGAAATGAGCATAGATGCCTCTTCCTATGTCAACCAGGTTGGTGTTTTAATAGTCATTGACTTTAGACTTAAAATAATGATGCAATGTTTTCATGCCAAGATTAGGAATAGTGTTTCATAGGAAAACACTGCCTAAAATAGGTACCTAAATTTAGATTTAGTCCATGCTATGGGTAAACCAGATATCACCGGTTTCTCTGTAAGCGCAGGGACATGAGTGGTGTTTTAATAATGAGACCACAACCTCATTATTAAATCCTAATCCATAATCCATAATCCATAACCCAGTTTGGTCCACTCCGTGCTATCCTGAGACAGTGTATGTCTGTGTCTGCTGGTACATGTAAATCTACAGAGAATCATAAGAAATCAAACACAGGACTATCTTCATTAGATAATTGCTATAAAGGTTTTTAAAAATCAACTTTCCTCTACACTCTATTTTGGTAATTCTGTAGATAACATCTAAAGTAGATTCATTTTCATCTTTTAACATTTTCTTTGTTACTTGTATTTTGGCACAAAACCTCCTTAGTTTATCCACTAAACTATGTCTACAGTTACTGGCAGGCTGGGTATAAGCCAAACCACTATGTAAATGTAAAAATGTAACATTTTATAAATTTGCTCTTGTAATCTGGACATTGTTGACCTGAGGGTGGACACCAGCAGTTTGAAGCAGTGGGCTGGGGTGTACACCTCTTGGCTTGTTAGTGCAGACCACTGACACGATCACCCAGTCCATCAACAACACGCGTCAGAGCAGATGATTGTGCAGAAGTGGTAGAGTGTAGAGTGTCGTCTGTTTAAGTGGTAGAGTGTTGTGGGGCATCGGAGAGCCACAGGAGCAAGCACTTTGACTGATCTATTATTCAGTACATTCAGAAGGAGATTCTTCTCTTCACCTACTTCCATTTGAGGATATGGTTTCTCTCTCTCTCTCTCTAACTGCCTTCTCTGTACTCGGTTCCCTTATTTTTTACCCGATTGTTAAGACTCCTGACCACCATAGTTTACTCTTAATCTGTTTTACCTGCATGCCATCCCCACACTCTGCTCAGTATTCAGTATTCTCAGGTGAACCTATCAGAAGTGAGAGGGCACATTGTGATATGATGGCAGTGGCCTACTGGGTCAAACTTTACTGGCTACAAAGCCAATGGGAATATCAGAGATTTACACAGGAACTGGTCATGACACTGATGTGGCTCATTCAGTCACTGTAGCCGCTAAATGTTAGGGTTCTACCAAAGTTATAGTCCTTGTCCATGCAAGATAAAGTTTGAAGTTTTGGATTTTTTTTCTCCATCTGCAAGTCCCAAAAGTCGGGACGCCTGTAGTTCTCCTTCCAGATGTCTCTACCACACCGAGTAGGAGATGAGCATGGTGAACGTGCGTTTGCATGCTTTCGTGGAAGGGTGCTCAAAGTTGTCTAGTCACGACTTCTGTTCCGCCTCTTTAAGAAAAAGAAGGGCGTTTTCTGCGGCGGTCCCAACAGCATGGGCACCTGATTCTTGTGTGTGATTCTTATCTGTGTGCAGCAGAGGGAAAGACAAGCATGATTTGAACAGAGAGGTACAGAATCAGTAAAGAGGTTTTTCACAGTATTATTCAAGGCAAGTGTACTGGATTTGATTTGCATGGCCAATCTGGCCTTCTGAGAGCATTAGCTGCCAACACCATTCTCCATCACTTTCAGCCAATACGCTGACAGTTCTCATCATACAAATCCCAATAAATATGCTTAAATGTGAGAAATGAGACAGAGCAGAGACCTTGAAGCTGAAATAACATGGACACCATGCTAGAGTACAGCTGGGTAAACCAGCTGCATATATTTAGCCAAGGACTTTGTGCTGTAGTTATGTGCACAAGAACTCCTCTATGCATATTCCCCTCTCTTTAATGACATAATCAGTCATTGGTAGGGTGTGACATGACAGTGTTTTAATTAACAAGGAGCTGGCTGAGACAGCTGGCTGTGCAGAGGAGATGGAGGAGAGAGGAGAGACTGTTGCAGGTATGCAGATAAATCCCACTGTCAAGAGATTTATAGAAATGGTCTTTTTTGCACCATTTTATAAAACCATAAGATACTTGTGTTTGGAAGTACTGATATTATTTAGTATGCTACTGTGTGGATGATGTCATCTATGACGTTAACACCATGTGATAATAATCATGCAGATGAGAGTGAAGTGAAACACACCGTGCACGGGGGCTGCATCCACGGCTCCCCATCAATCTGCATAGGCAGCAGCCTGGATGTCCTGAGAGAGAGAGAGAGAGAGAGAGAGAGAGAGAGAGAGAGAGAGAATGAATCTGTCAGAGATCAAGTTGCAGGCAGTGCATGGGTGTGAGTCTCCTCTATAACACCATTGCTGGATGATCCTACACACTGCTTTCTTTGTTCCTACAAGCCCTTTCCCACACTGGGCCCCACTCTCTCTACACTCAACGCTCACACATACACATATGCATCCTCACATATACATGAACACATGCATATATACACCCACTCTCCCACAAAGTTAGTTTACTCTTTTCAGCCGGGCCACTCCAAGCTAAAGCAACACTGTATGGGAGAATGTGGATGATGAATGGCCTTTTAAAATCCGCTTTTGGAAAGTATGGAGGAGAAGGCAGGTGAAGGGGAAAAATAAGGCTGGGCTATGAGCCACTCTGTTCGTCACCCTGTCCACCACCCTCATCCTCACCCTCTCTCTCTTCATCATACTCAACCTCACCCTCTTCCTCACACTCATCCTCTCCCTCAACCTCATTCAAACACTACAGCTATGAGGTTCACTTCTCCTTCTGTGAATTAGCATAAGTGAGGCAGCACTACAAACATCATTATTCATCAGGACTGACTGCATGGAGGGCTGGGGCAGGTTGAAGCAGAGTGCTGATTAGTGTTGTGAGTGCTGAGCTGAAAGAGGCCTGCTCTTGTGTCTCCGCGGGCAGCAGCAGGGGACGAGGCCGTCTGGGTGAGTGTACACAAATCCCCGGAGACAGCCATGGGGAAGAGTGTTTGGGTACATGAGCTGGGAGACGCGGAGGCCTCTCTCGGAGGTTTGGCTGTTGTGAGTGTGCCAGCACTGACCTGATGGTCACACGAGCGCATTGGGCAAGACGGCGGCCAGCGCTCTTCAGACCCGTGTAGATCTGGCCCATCTCTATGGCCCCTTCTAAACCCACCACCTCTAGGAGCTGGTCACTCAAGTCTGGTGAGAGAGAGAGAGAGAGAGAGAGAGAGAGAGAGAGAGAGAGAGAGAGAGAGAGAGAGAGAGAGAGAGAGAGAGAGAGAGTGAGAGACAGACGGGCATATAAAGTGTGAAGAGTATGAGACAGTTAGGCAGCAAATGCTGGCAAATTTACAATAATAGACAAAATTAAAATAAACTTTGTTTCTAAAAAATACAGAAGTCAGTGATGGAACACAGAACTGCAGAACTAGACTGAAGCAGCAGAGGTCTCAAGGTCAGAGGCTTAGCATAAGACAAGGCTCCGCTCTAGTACATGCTTGTAGAACACTGTTTAATCTCTTTACACACATTCATTAACTCTTTGTCCATCTCTTGTGTAGGTGCACATACATAACCACACACACACACACACACACACACACACACACACACACACACACACACACACACACACACACACACACACACACACACACACACACACACACACACACATGCACACAGAGAGTAAGGTTCTGGAGAATGCAGTGAATTAGTTATAAAGCCTCCCTGAGTTCTAGGAAAACCACACTCATGCTGCAGAGACAGTAGGATCTGACAGGTGCTGCTTATAACAATATGCACAAATTTAGTGTACAATATTTAAGGTATGTCTCTCAAAACAGGTAAAAGAAAGTCATTGTTTTAAGGCAAGTAGAAAAACTAATATGGAATTAATTAATCCAAGTTGCCTTTTGTGGGAACTATAAAACGTAACTTTACTGAAGCCATTCATACACACAGCTGACAGGTACTCAAGAGACAGACTGGCAGGGGTGGTGGCACAGGTTTGCTCTTGTCTAGGAAGTGGAACTTCACTCCACTTTCATTCTCGCATCTCTCTATATCTTCTTTTGAATATCATGCTGTTACTGTATCTTTTCCCACTAAACTTCATATAATTGTCATTTACCGCCCTCCTTCTCTTCTAGGTAACTTCCTAGATGAGTTGGATGTTCTTCTGAGTCTCTTCCCCATTGATGGAACCCCATTGATTCTCCTCGGTGACTTCAATCTTCCATCGAACAAGCTGCAGTCATCATGTCTCGAACCGCTGCTCTCATCCTTCAACCTTGCTCTCAACCTGACCCCTCCAACGCACAGAGCAAGCAACATCCTAGACCTGATCTTCAGCAGACCGGCCCCAGTGCTGGATATGACAGTAACCCCCATGCACTGCTCAGATCATCACTTTCTATCTTTCACATTCTCCCTTACTGCTCTCCCTGTCAATGCCTCTCCTTTAGGCTTGTCATTCTCTCGACGTAACCTGCACTCCATCTCTCACTCATCTCTGGCTTCAACTATCCTTACTACCCTTCCACATCCTGATTCCTTTCTATCTCTTTCCTTGGATACAGCCACAGATACATTGCTTTCTTCACTCTCGTCTGCAGTTAACCTTTTGTGTCCTCTTTCCTCCAGGCCAGCCAGATCCTCCCCACCTGCCCCGTGGCTGACTGAAGTCCTACGCAGCAACCGGAGAGAGCTTAGAAAGGCAGAGAGGAAGTGGAGGAAGTCCCAGCTTGACTCTGACCTACACTCCTATCAAGCTCTCCTCTACAAGTTCTCAACAGAGGTTACTGCTGCCAAGTCATCCTTCTACAAGGAGAAACTGGAAGAATCAGCGTCGGATCCACGCAAGCTCTTTAGGATATTTTCCTCTCTTCTCAAACCCCCCTCTCCCCCACCACCCTCTTCACTTACCCCGGAGGATTTTGTCACCTTCTTTGAGGAGAAGGTTAACAAAATCCGTCAGTCATTTTCCTCTTTCTCTACTTCCTTCACCAATACTCATCCTCTTGCCATTAATTCCTTAACATGTTTTTCTCCTCTTTCCACAGATGAGGTCCTAAAGCTACTTAAATCCAGCAACCCAACAACCTGCCCACTGGATCCCATTCCATCCACACTCTTCCAGACAGTCTCCATGGATCTGTTACCCTACATCACGTTCATCATGAACAGCTCCTTGTCATCAGGCCAGGTCCCAGTTGCATTCAAGACTGCCAGAGTGGTCCCAATTCTGAAGAAGCCCACCCTGGACAGCTCAGATGTCTGCAACTACCGACCGGTATCACTCCTTTCTTACCTATCAAAAATTCTTGAGCGTGCTGTATACAACCAACTGTCTCTCTTTCTCACTCAGAACCTGCTCCAGGACCCCAACCAGTCGGGCTTCAAACCAGCACACTCAACAGAAACGGCCCTCATAGCGGTGACTGAGAAGCTCCAGACTGCAAGAGCATCCAAATTGTCATCGGTTCTGATCCTTCTGGACCTCTCTGCAGCTTTCGACACAGTGAACCACAAGATCCTCCTATCTGTCCTCGCTGACCTGGGAGTTGCGGGCTCTGCATGGAAGTGGTTTGAGTCCTATCTAGAGAGACGTTCTTACCAGGTAACATGGAGAGAGTCTACATCTGCTCCTTGGAGGCTCCTTACTGGTGTCCCTCAAGGCTCAGTGCTAGGTCCTCTCCTCTTTTCACTCTACACCCGTTCTCTTGGTGATGTAATTACCTCTCATGGTTTCTCGTACCACTGCTATGCTGATGACACTCAACTAATGCTTTCCTTCCCACCATCTGATACTCAGGTTTGCAGCCGTATCTCGGCATGTCTGAATGACATCTCTTCATGGATGGCAGCTCATCATCTAAAGCTCAATCCCAGCAAGACTGAGCTGCTGTTCATACCTGGAGCTACAGGTCCTCAGCAGGATCTTGCCATCTCATTCGAGAACTCTTTGATTGTTCCGTCTAAAGATGCAAGAAACCTTGGGGTGACTCTGGATGACCAGTTGTCATTCTCTGCCCATATTACGAACCTGACTCGGTCATGCAGATACTTTCTCTACAACATCCGACGTATCCGACCCTTCCTCTCTCAGGAGGCCTCCCAGGTGCTTGTCCAGTCTCTTGTCATTTCAAGGCTGGACTACTGCAACTCTCTCCTGGCTGGTCTTCCTCTGCAGGCCATCAGGCCCTTGCAACTGATCCAGAATGCAGCAGCAAGGCTTGTCTTCAATCTACCCAAGTTCACTCATGTCACTCCACTGCTGCACTCCCTTCACTGGCTTCCTGTGGCTGCTCGCATACAGTTTAAAATTCTGATGCTTGCCTACAAAGCCAAAAATGGACCAGCTCCTTCATACCTTATGGCAATGGTCAAGAGTCGATCCGCACCTCGAGCCCTTCGCGCTTCAAGTACGGCTCGGCTTGACACGCCATCCCTCAAGATTCATGGAAGACACGCGACAAGATGCTTCTCTGTCCTGGCTCCCAGATGGTGGAACGAACTTCCACTGGCTATCCGAACAGCGAACTCTCTCACGGTTTTCAAACGCAGACTGAAGACCCATCTCTTTGTAAAGCACTTATAAGCACTAATCTACTGAAGCATTGGTATAAATCGTAATTGCACTTTATCTCTGGGAACACTTGCTAATGTAGTCTTGTAGGTATTTCAGTCTTGCTAGGTATTGCTCTGTGTCTAATCTTATATTTTGTTGTCTTCTTTCTAGGTATCAGCACTGGCAACTGTTTATGGCAGTGCTTGAGCTTGAGTAGTTTGGACTTAAACCTGTTTATACTAGATAGAGATGCATATTCTGACTAAACACTTAGCACTTTTGTAAGTCGCTCTGGATAAGAGCGTCTGCTAAATGCCGTAAATGTAAATGTAAATGTAAGAGCTCTAAGAGCGATACATCCCAATAAACCTCTGATAGCTGAGTGGAACTCACTAGTCATCTAACCAGCAAGTCGGCTATGTTTCATCTCCTTCATGTTCTTTCCCTCAGTTTCTCGTTTGCTTTTTAAAACCTGACCTACATCGATTGCTAATCTGCGTGTATAAGTACATTCACTGCTCACTGGCTGCTCAGCTGATTGGAGCTCGAGGCGCTCAGACAGGTCACACGAACCCCAGTGCATATCACCTGCTCTTCATTGGTCAGCTCAAACCTCACCTGCTCCTCATTGGTCAGCTAAAACCTCCAATCACCTTTGTGCAAATGAGTGAGCAGCATTCAGGTATATTGGTCCCTTCATGGTCCAAAAACATTACATGGTGGAGGAGTCTGAATACAATCCCAGGCTCTCACCGCCACCTGACACAAAACGTGTGTTGTCAAGAGCAAACAGAAAATACGGGGAGCCCAGTGAGGAGAGGGTATATCACACAAAGCTGAGGATGTGAAGTGGCATGGTGTGGACGAAATACTCCACACTGACCTGGAGATGCCCCTCACTGACCTGGAGATGCCCCTCACCGACCCAGAGATGGCCCTCACCAACCTGGAGATGCCCCATACAGACAGGTCTAGCTTTGGGTTACAGCAGGCAGTCAACTGTACAAGCCAACAGCAAATTTCAGGTTTTACGGCAGTAGTAATGCTACACTTACGGCTGAAACCATGTCCAAGACAGGAATAGGACTCAATAGAACTCACTTTTCTACAGTGTTCCTGACTCCAGCAGGTATATGGAGCTTCTGTGAATGGATGCATAAACAAAACTGGCCTTGACTTAGCCGGGTAAGAAGTCAGTGTTGGAAAATAAAACCAATGCATCATGGACCGCTGCGCTGATGAGTTAAGTTAGTGAGTCACTGCTGAGTCATTAAGTATTTAAAACAAATATTTCAAGGTACATGTTACATAACAAAGTCCTTTGGGAGAACATTAATATATGTTCATCTGTGCCAAGAACAAGATGCATATGCCTACGCTTGCTTTTATTTATGCAGTAACTTAAATATCCCAGATATTACAACAACACAAATATTTGGCATTACATTAGCATTTTTGTAGTAGATGCTCTTATGTAGAGAAATGTATAAATGTGCTTTGTCATCTATTCATGTGATGCATTCTAGTCAGTGTACATAGAGTACAAGATACCACAAGATTTTTACAAACATGCAAGCATTTGTACATTTAGAATTCTTTAAAGAATACAAGTCTATGTAGAGTCTATGTTTACAGTTTGTTTGTTTTTCAAGTGATCTTTTCGAATACACATTAATCTGAACTTTGTCTTGTATAAAACAAATGCACAAAAGGTTGATAAAGGCGTTCCAGTGACAAAGCATACTGATACAGCACGACTGGGTTGCCTAGGGAGACGTGTCTCTGTCACCCTCCCCCACAGACGGGTCTGAGTGGTAAAAGGCAAAAACTAAACACACTGCTGCACTTTGGTGGGAGATGATGAGAACCCCGCAGGTGCAGTCCATACATCCAGTCCTCCATCACATCAGACACCACCACAAACTCCACTGCAGGTCAAAGGCTGGGTCAAGAAATACACTGTAGTGTTTTGCGTCTTTGCCCAGTAAGAGTAATAGGACACAGAGCCATTAGCACTAAAGGGGCCATTAACGAGGACAGATTAGTGTCTGAGCAGTGAGGCTGCCCTCCACTGTGAGTGACAGACAGCTCTCTGGGATAGTCACCAATCAGACCTCTAAATACAGCTCAATAATAAGCATGCAACAATACAGTTAAGACAACAAGATTCATATCCTTTTAATAGCTACATAATTGGAGAGTCCCAGGACACATTGCTTTGAAATAACAATGCCAAATGAATCGAAGGCAACATATTTCCTGGACAAAGTATTTTTTTGAATGTTCTAAAGTGTCATTACAATGTTTTATTTTGGTGCAGAGAGTATAAGTGGATTAATGATAACATGATACGAGTCCCAGAACATGATACACAACAGGACAACATTCTCCATTCATAATCAATAATGTGATCACCAGCTGAGAAATGCTCTGAACAGGAACCCAGAATCCAACTCAGGAGCTCATTTCTCTTCAGTTTTCCCTCACATCACAAATGTGACCATCTTTGTCAGGTCTGGGTGTTTTTATTCCGGGCAGTGCATCACAGATAGGCCATGCTAAGAATAGCTCACAAACGGGCATCTTACATAACCATACCACAATGCATTCTGGGGAAGATCAGTCTTTTTGCGCCTAGCTCAGACCATCTTAAATGGAACCATTATAAGAAATGGTAAAACTGTCCTGAGATCAGCTTTAGTGTCTATGCAGAACTCAGGGAGTATGCCAAAGGCACAAAGGATCAAAAGACAAACACAGAAATATGCTGGAGGCATAAAATAAATTCACAGCACCAGATCCAATACAATATTTTTAGGCCAATTCAGATCAATTCTACAAAGCATCCATTTTTTAAATTGTATAAAAAAAAGAAAGAATTTACTACCTGTAAGCTGTGTGCAGCAGCAGATTAGTGAAAGAAATAGGCATTCCTACATAGACTGCAAAAAGTGAAACTGTAGTAAAATAGGAAATCAGTGGCTTGGGTACAATTCTGGATATTTTGCATGTGTGTTTGTCTTAAAAGCAGGCATTTACAAAGCCATGTGCTCTGCTGCCTTCACCTGGAGCAGCGTGAGAGGTCCCTGACAGGTGAGACAAGGCAAGCAGGTATTCGCTCTATTTCCGACCCTCTTCTCCTCCAAGCTCTGCCCTCAGTGTCTCAGGCTTTTCTCCGCAATGGCAGATGGTCAGGAGGAACTGGCTAGGGTGGAGGCATGGGGGCGGAGGCATGGGGGTGGAGGCATGGGGGTGGAGGCATGGGGGCGGCCTGGAACTTGGCACAAGCTCCTCGCACAACAGCCACCTCTCTCTCACCATCTCGCATGCTCCAAGAGACCGGCCACAGTGGAGGAGTAGGCAGAGAGTGAGAGAGGGAGGGAGAGAGAGAGATGTGTAGAGAGGTAGAGAGAGAGAGGGAGAGAGAGAAGTATAGAGAGAGAGAGGTATAGAGAGAGAGGGAGAGAGAAAGGAGCAGGCGGAGTGAGGAATAAACAACCTACAGCAAGTTATACGTAGAAATATGTTGGAGATTTTTTCCAACACTGCTGCTCTGCGTTAGGAACTTCACCCTTTCCCAACTTCAACTTCTGTCTGTTTTCCTAAAGCTGTTTCTGGTGATGTTACAGCTCTGCTCGATCATTAAGCATGGGCGTCTGGTTTATTCCTCTCCACCCTATGTAGGCTCACTCGGGCCAGAAAACCTGCTCAGGCTGCCTACATTAAGGCACCCCACTCCTGGCTTCATGACAGCCATGTATTCTCTTCCGCTCTTTATTCATTCTGTCAGCGCATATCTTCACTTTGTCCCTGTTTGTCATTTCAGCCTCCGTGTCCCAAGCCATTCACAAACAGTTCTCTTCTCACAGTGCAGTCCCACAAACACAGGTCTAATGAAAGAGATCATGAGAAAGAGTCATTTAGGTCAAAAACATCTTCAATCAAGAGGGATGAGAAGCACTCTTAAAGATGCCACCACTCTCCATAAAGTGAAAGCTAGGCTGTTGATTGGCTGCTTCTGACTGCTGTTAGAAGAGAGTCTTCCAGTGAGTCACCACATTCCCACAATGCTCCCTGGGTTGGGCGTTTGACTTCTATTTGTGTCATGTGCAACAGTGAGGAAATAGAAGACAAACTGTTCTTTCTATGTTTGTGCCTGTGTGTGTGTGTGTGTCTGTGTGTGTGTGTGTGTGTGTGTGTGTGTGTGTGTGTGTGTGTGTGTGCACTTAACAATGAGCAGTTTGGCTACTGTCAAGCCCTGAAATATTTCTTCGCATATGCCTGAGTGTGGTAGGTCTCTTGTGGGAAGGGTGGGGTGACTATTGCAAGAAAGACAGAGTGTGTGTGTGTGTGTGTGTGGGTGAGAGAGAGAAAGACAGAGAAAGATAGGGTGTGAGAACCAGGCAACAAGAACCCTGGATCTGCTGCTCCTATGACCCTACCTCACAGAGAGTTGTGGAGAACTGGACACCTCAGCCTTGTGGTGGTGGTAAGAACATCTGCTCTACCACTGTCTTGGCTGCACTGATGCCATCTTAATTAAACCTACAGAGGTTCTGCTTATACTAGATAACTAGGCTATTTGTGACAAACTGACAAAATTGTCAAAATGTTGTCAAAGCCTTGATCATTGAAAACATCAAATTTTAGTTTATCTGTCGACATCATGGCAGTCATGGCTGAATTAGGAGAAATATGAAGTGTTCCCTTATTCTCTTAATTAACAGCAGGGTATTTGAAAGGATTGGCTCTATGCTGAGACACTCATCAAATACAGTAAGGAGTCAAAAGAAATACTGAAAGAAAGACTAAAAGTTAAGAACTATTCTGTAGACCACAAGGTTTTTTGTCACTGATTCTGCAACTCTCTCTATTGTCCTTTGGTTTTGAAAAACCAAACTTAGAACCAGCTATCATGCATTAGAGGGAAAACTTAAAACAAGAACCCTGGAATTTAAGAACATCAAACAACTCACCTAACAGCATCCCAAAGTGAAAGTTCACTGAAATACTGATTCCTTCATTTAAGGAAGTGAGTGCATTATTTTGAATTAGATTTGGGTGATGAAATTAATGTTTCTATTGACTGTAGCTGTGCATTTCGTCACCACAGTATCTTTGGGGTTGGGTCTGATGAGATATTAACAAAGTGATGGATGGTGAGGGGAGCTACACTCCCTGATAGGCAGTGCATCATGTGCTGGGCTGAGTGGTGCTGTGTCATCATATCACTGATATGACCCCCCCCCCCCCCAACTCCTCATCTCCCTGCCCCACCCACTCCATGTTAGTGGCTGAGCTTCTATGGACCCGGTTACCATGGAGACCCTCAGGCCCTACTGAAGAGAAGAAAAACAGGAATGGAGTCAAGATTAGATGAGTGAGAGGGGAATGGTTGGTGAGATTGTGAGTGAGTGAGAGGGAAATGAGACCGAGGAGTCCACGTTGATTTCCTGAGAAAGGGAAGGAGCTGAATTCTCACACAATACACAGCTGTCATCTAAGATGTCGCCACTAGGAAGTACCAATGCCCCTTCAAGAAAAGACCTTGAATCCTTGTCCTCTCACATAAGAGACGAAAGACCACATACAGGGCTGGAATACATGATTTAAGATGACGGAGAAGAAGGGAGAAAAAATGAGACCCATTCTCATCAATATTTGTTATTTATTTTCCATGTGTGAAAGACAACAGAGGAATAAGGATAAAGGCAGAGAAGGGCACATGTAGCAACCTCCTGACAGTCAAGTGAAAATAACCACCGCAGATCCCCAGAGATCTGCACTTGGTGTCAGAGCCTCACACACGGCCACCTGAAACAGCTGTTACTGCTCTGACCTTGTTGCTACAACGTCCTCCCTCACTCCCAAACCTGCTGCTTGTGTCTCTGGGCCCAGAGACAGGCGGCAGGTGAGCGTGTGAGGTCACGCCCTCTCTGGAGTCCCACAGCAGGCTGGGGACACGCACACTGGGAGAAGTTGAAGAGATCTACTGTCAGATGGTTCCTGGCCCAGATCCCTGAGTGACGCTAAACGGCGCTAACTGTCCTACACGCCCTCGTTACGCCTGTAGCACTAATGAAGGAAAGTCCCAAAACACAGTGAGACTAGAGCAGGGTGACGTGGAGCGCTAAGCAACGGGCCCCGCTGAGGTAGCTGCCAGAGGGCTGAATGCTCGTCGACCCGGGTGAGTCAAAGCTGCTGCTAACACCAGCATACGCTAAACAGCCCTGAACAGCAAGCTGCTCCAATTTAAGGAATAATGACTTTCATGCATCCCACCAATGAAAACTGAGAGTTTCAAGGGAGTTTCTGGACTAAGGCCTCTATCATGCGAAACAGCCTTTCATGGTCTCGCATCAAAAGACCGGAAGCACGGGGATGTTGCCAGGCTTGGACTCACCCTGCACGCAGAATTTGAGCTCCTTGGCATCAGTGACGGTGCTGACGGGAGCTCTCTCTGGCACTTTCTTGCTCATGCGGTTATAGCTGCGTCTCTTCTTGGTCTCGCCCCACAGGTTGGAACCACCGTGCATGCTGGGAATATTGAGCACAGCGATGCCCTCCAGAGATGTGTTGCTGAGGTCCAAGATGATGCCATCACACTATGAGAGAAAGAGACTCTTTAAATGCTACAAGACCCTACAAAAACAAAATACCTTCATTTATTTTGAATAAATATTCTATTTTTACTTTCACGTTTCAGAAATTGTGTAAGTACCAGTACCAATCTTTCATCATTCAATATTGGTTTGCATTTTTACAGTGTGATTGTATGCGAGTTATAACGTCTTTGTGGGTGTGTTCCACCTGCGACATGGTAGGTCAACCCCGTTATTATCTTGTACATACAACACTAATTTTCTTCATGACATACTTTGGCATATACCACCCCTCTAAAATAAATAGGCCAACAGATAAATATTGCTAGATATGTAATACTCAATACTAGTATTGGTATTTTTCCACGTATTAAGAGTGTTCTGCTATCAGTAGCTCAGAAGTCTGATAGTCCAGTTTAGTCTAATAATAGTCAGTAGGCTATAGTTTAATAGTCTTGTGGCTTCCAAAACCTACTTTTGTGTACTGATTCTGTGGCTCTGTGTGGCACTGCACAATCCTTCTTCTTATAGACCACAATGCACCGAACAGTCCTGACTTGTTAAAGAGTGCATGCTGCTTTAACTTACTAATCAATGGTGTCTATGACAGGTCCTTTGCTAAGTCACAGGGTGAATGCAAGAGCACCAGAGCCAGGGAAAGTATTCTTTCCAAAGAAACACTTCCTGGGTTACCTAGTGTGACCGCTAAGTTTTAAACCTGTCCCCATCTGTAAGGGCAAATATGTTACTTTAAGCAGGCAATAGAACAAAGACAAATCTCACTGACCAGGCTCTTAAAACGTACCACTGCGAGTGAAACATCAACAGAGCTCAAGGAAAAAGAGAAACGAGAATAAACACTGGGAATGTCATGAAAAAAGGTTTTGCTGTAAGCATATCTGCCAGTCTATTCAAAAAGACGTCCAGTAAGAGAGCCTCAGAAAAGGAAACTAAAAATAAAATACTTGATGGTATTGTATGATGTCAACGACCGACCTAATTCAAACTCAAAATGTCAGCAGTGGACAGTTACACAAACTTAAAGAGGCTGAAAGCTGACACATTTACGACATAATGAGACGCTTCAGCGTGCAAGGTGGCCCCCGCAGCACAGCGAGCTCTGTCTGGAGACTGCTTCCCTCTTCTGAATTACATTTTGGTGCAATTTTCATAGCTTTTCCACTCCACTTTCCACTATAAAGGGGATTGTTGATGGTCATGAATATTGGCCCTCACTTTGCTGTGTGCTAATGCTAACATCCTTTCTTCCACCTGATTGATCCATAGTCTGAAAAACAATACAGTTTGAGCTGTAGAAGGGCTACATCACCTGACCTTCATAACCACTAACCAAACAAGGTTAAATGTCAGAAGACTACAATAAGAAGGCCATGATATCTCCCAATTTCTGCAAAAATTTATTTCAGTCATTTTCAGTCACATCTTCAAGTTATTATGAAAGGTTGATATGAAATAAAAGTTTTCACTTTGCGGCTATGCTTTAGTAAAACCTCAAAGTTTTTACAAACTTCAATGACAGCAAAGCGTGTCACCATGAAAGACAAAGCCAAAGATTATTCTTGATTATTTAAAATGTGTATTTACTTTGTATAACACATAGCAATGTAATTCATATTATGCGGTGAACCACTGTCCTCTTGCTGCTTTTGATGCAGTTTACTATACATTTATAGCTTCTACATGGTAACAGTATAATATTACATTACTAAAAAAACTAAGAATGAGCATTCGAACAGTTTATTGACATTTAAAACTATTCTGTCAATAATTATCTTAATGAATATCTTCTCCTATGCTATTTAAGGGTTTACACAAGCCAGTACAATTTTTGGTGTGTGTGTTTTTTTGTTTTTTACAGTTCACTTGTTTGTAATCCAGCTTGTTAATTTTGTTTTGAAACAAAATGTGTATTTTGGTAAACCAAAAAATCTGTGTAGTGTATTTCTGAAGCTCTGTAAAACAAATATATTTTTGTATGACAAAATATCTAAAATCACTTTTGACCTGAGACACAAAAATTGTATTTAAAAAAAGTTGTATTGTTAAACTCATCCTGTTCAGCACATGGAACAGCTATGAATAGCAATTTAATAAAGAAAGATTTATATAGTGATCATACAAACTACAACTGATGGCGCACTTCATGTTTCAAATGAACTTCTACCTAATCTTCTGGATATTTAATTTTTTCACATTTGGTCAGATGACTTTAAAACATCCAGACATATCCACAGATGTCCCTGCTAATAATATCCTGTGTCATTCATCATAGCAGTCTATTAGCGTGGTAAAATTAGTCTAGTTCTTTGTGTTTCTGTGCTCAATGCCCGGCGGGATTGTGCTGTGACTATGTGCTGTGGGCCAGCAGCGCTGATGGGTTATTTCGACACGCCACAGATACCTGACCCAGCGGGAGCAGGCCAGAGGCTAGTGCAGCTGTGAACCACCTGCTGCATTCATGAATCACAGTTTACGTCTTTAGAATCAGCTTAGGCTTGGCGCCTGGCCCAGGAGACAGAATTTAGACATCGGTCGGTATTACGGCTCTCCATTTAATGACATCTCGGCTTTCGTATAGGCCGTTCTGAAATCATAAAGGGACTTCCTCGTGGAAATGTTGGACATGATAGTTTGCAGCCAAAATAGAGTTAATGTGGTGGTGGGACTCCATGTGACATAGGTGTGGTGTTTTTAATGGGGCTTGTGACCTGAACTCACCTCCACTTCAATACTCTCATTCAGCTTCTTACATGTGGCTGAGATGGTCTCAGTGGTGCCGAATTCAAAGTACCAGAGCTTGTTTTTCATTCTGAGGGAAGAAAGACAGACACGATGAATAACATCTAAAGTTGTAAACAGCCCTGAAGAGAGAGAGGGGTCTTAAACCTTAATGCGCTGTAATGTGTTACAGCCATATGCAAAAGTTGCCACATTGCAGAGCAAAGTAATGGGAACTTACTGTTCAAGTTCAGCTAGTGATGTCTAAACCAGAATGCTCCCTTTTGCAATTGCCCAGAACAAAAGTAGAACTAGCATCTCAGCTGCTATATGCAGCTGCACTGACATTGGAACAACAAACACGTTTGTGTTGACACACCCGTATGCTAATGCTGGTGGGACAACAAACGCCATCGAAGGAACACTGCCTTGGGTTGTCAACAGATCAAACAGGTCCCCCCCACCCCCTCCCTGATCTACAGCACATGAGAACCCTCCCACAAACACAGAAGTGCAAGCCTCACTTCAAACCTGAGGGCCAAAATTGCAATGTTTATATATATATATATATATATATATATATATATATATATATATATATATATATATATATATATATATATATATATATACACATATAGTTATATATATATAGTTAGTTGTATGTTATAGTTATATAAATATATAAACTATATAGTATATATAAATGTATAAATTAATAAATGATGTATGGGGAATGTAGTCACTTGCCGTCCAGCTGTTGAGTTAGGAACTGAGAAAGGTGATATATAACAAACTGATTCACACAAGGCTAAATTGAAATAAGCATGCCCATTAACCAGGTTACACACAGTCTCACACAAGTCTCGGAGGAATCAGACCAGGAGAGCCTCGGGTATCCAATTACAATCTCTCCAGTCCCAGAGGATTCAGCCATCTCTGCTGAGAGGCTGCTCCCCCTTACCCTTCCTCCGTCCTGCTGAAATATTGATGTGCTACACAGAAAGCCCAGGCTGACAAGTGGGAGGGGCTTGGGGAGTGTTGCGCATGGCCTCAGTTCCCAGAGGGTCCCCAGATCAGTGGGCAGCGACTTGAGGACACCATATCAAACATGGACCCTCTGAGGTCACCACCGCTGAAAGGTCATGGAGAGGAAAGCGTGTGGAGGAGTTCGAGAGGAAAGAAAAAGGCTGATGTGGTTGGAGGCGTATGTGTGGGTGAACCTGAAAAAGGAGCAGGAGTAGTAATTTTAGCAAGCTTCAGAAAGCTGAAGGAACACCATGCCATGGGGTCCTTCCGAATCCCCGTCCTCCATAAACGTGTTGCATTTTCACTTTGCTAGTGAAACCAGCAATTTACACCCCACCTAACAAGGAGGAGGTCCACCAATGAGGAGCCCTGCTGATAATCATGACACACTTGTTTAATCAACAAGCTTTCAGGTATCTTGAGACTAACAGTAATGATGCAATGTACCTGCTAGAAAGAAGACTTATAGAGCACCGACAGAGGTAGCTGATGAACCTGCAATTCACTGACACCACACAATATATCTGCATTCATCAAGTTGGTTAAGAAGCATAACAAATAAAAGGATATTATAAAAGGATATTAATGGCCTACATTTTAATTAAGCGTCTAGCGCATTGCTATTTGTATATTGTATATATATTTGAAACTGCCCTGTGCTATTACTTTAAGACCTCATTCTGTCTTCCTGTCTTATCTCATTCTCCAGCAGCACGTTACCTTTACTGGGAAAATTTAAAGGATTATGGACATTCTCGATGGGGCAAGCAGCCTAACCTTATTATCTGGCTTCCGACTGAGAAACCCTGTACAAAACATGCAGCATGTGATCATCTCTTGGCATCAGTGTCAGGAATAGGAAACAAACCCCCCCAAAAGCCCAGGCTGCGTATTAGCAGCATATGAGCTTCTCTGTGCCAAAAAAGAAACATTCTCCCAAAAAAGACCTTCCAAAAAGAAAACTGTACACTTGTTTCCTGGCACATGTATCCAAAGGGCTGTTTTTGGACTGGTACGGCAGGTCACCTAAGAGGCAGGCGACTCCAACTATGTGATAGCCTTGTTTCTGACTATAGGCTCAGGTGAATAGGATGTATAAAAGAAGACTAAACATGTCATGTTGGGATACATCACAGCATCGGTCAGCATGTGAAGGAGCACAGAGGCCAAAGGTCATCTGACCTTTAGGATCGCACAGCCACATTACTCAAGTCAAACACACACACACACACATACACACACACACAAAAACTTTGCAGTGCCACCTTAAGATAGCCATCTCCCATAAGCCCCTGAGAGCAATGACCTGTTAACCTGTGCACTCCCTCACCCTGAATCAACATGGTGCCCAGACACTATACAGCTTAGTCTTTCTCCAACTGATCCTAATCTAGCTAATCCATATAGCCTCTGGGTGACATTGGGGGTTTAGAAAGGAGATGGGGGTTTACAGAAAGGATAGGGGTTTAGCGAGGGCATGGGGGTTATAGAGGGGGTGGGCAGTTATAGAGGGGGTGGGGGGTTATAGAGGGGGTGGGCGGTTATAGAGGGGGTGGGCGGTTATAGAGGGGGTATGTATGTATTTCTATATTCTATTATTGCTCTGTTCCAGCAGAGTGCCCAGGACCTGAAACTCTGACCTTTCAGTAGCTTAATGGCAGAGTGCCACTCGGTCACTTTGCTTTATATCAACAGACTTGCACTGTGACTGGGGCCTGCGATGACAGGATGGTCCACAGGCCACTGTCCTCACCTACATCAGATGGCACGTGAAGTTGTAAACTTGACTTCTGTCTAATTTCAATGTTTTGATAGTTTTCAAATTGTTTCTTTGAATATCTGCAATTCCACAGAATGCTGCACATAGATGACTCAGGGCTGATTTCAGGTAGCCTACAGTGTGTAACGGATCCTTGCGGTGTGTATACGACCTGCTCCACAGCAGGGGGGGGGGCGCTCTGGCGGGCTGTTCTTTTGGCAGACGCCAGCGACAGCAAGGAGGAGTATATTTATCCCTCCACTCACCAGGCCCAGAGCAGCAGGAACGACGGGTTCCAGAACACTACCATGCTGGTTCTCTTCTGGACTCTAGCGCACACACATATGTGCATGTCGTGGGATACACACCCACACATATTCAAGCAAGCTCACATATGCATACATGCGCATGCGCACACACACACACACACACACACACACACACATATATATGCAGTCATCACACTCATACACACATATGAGAGCACACTCAGACAGTGCAAACACAGACATATGGGTTATGAAACCCACGTTGCCATGCTGGGCAGACTCCGCATGACTGGGGTTAGAACCATATTTGGCCTTTTCCTTTCCCAGTCACATGATTACTCAGCCGTGGATCTTTATCACAACAAGGTTCAATCAATTCCATGCTATTTATTTCCTTAATGAACCGCTAGAGGAGGTTGTGGTAGATAAAGGAAACTATAGAGGATAGGGAAGGGATGGAAGGATGAAGGCTTTCAATTTTAGAAGAACATTATATTTTACAGTTTTTTGCAATTGCTAAGACACAAAAAGTGGTCCTCATAGCACAATTTCTGAAACAACTAACCCATGTAGCCTACCTATTGACCAGGTGTGCTAAACCTTAAGTACATTCTCTGCCTTACACTCATTTAAAAATGCTAAAACACACTTTTTGCAAAACTTTAAACACAGTTCTTCACATAAGACACAATATTCAAAACTGAAAACCATGTGTTTCTTTTAGAAAACACTGCCACACAACTGCTACACTCACCTTCCAAAATACCATACCCAGTTCTCACAGGTTACAACACTTCTAGCTCATTTTTACAAATCGTTATCAGAACTTGATCCCTATAAAGAGGCCACAAGTTGCAAATCTTGGTTTGCACAACAATGGAGGCTAATACTTCACAGACAGGTAGAGGACGAGGAAGAGGACAAGGAAGAGGAAGAACACGAACAACCATCACGGATGAGATCCAGGCCACTTTGGTTGACCATGGAGGCCATCGTGAACATTGTCATATCAAACAACAGAATACCTTTACGACAACTACAACAGCACATCATCACTGACATAATCACTTTCAGCAACATTCAATCAGTGAGCCTATCTGCACTGGGCCGACTCCTGAGAAGACATCAAGTGTATATGAAGCAGCTATACAGGGAACCATTTCAGCGCAACTCTGACACTATGCACTATGAATATGTGCAAGTATGCTCTGCTATCCTCTTACTTATACTTTACTCCTGTGCCACACACATTGTTGAGTATGATATATGCCCATTTCATTCGGTCAAATACAAATACAAATGCTATTGTACAGTATTTTTGTCCTTTTTGTTTCCATGTGTACTTCTCAAGCAAAAAGTAAATAAACCATCCCCTTGTTACTATTTTACTTCATGGTGTTTATATATGTGCATAAAAACCTCTGTATATGTGAACTATGGTATACTTTTGGAACAGACTATACACTGAACATTAAAAAACACATGGTAGTAGTGTTTTCTATTTATCACATAAGTGTGTAGTCACATATAAGAAAGGCTAATCATCTGATATTTGTGTGTTGCGTTTAAATGCAGAAATATGATTTTGGCAAGAGTGGCAAGAGTTTTGGTTGAAGTGTGTGCTTTTTCCAAAAGTGTGAGATGTTTTGCCTGTTGTGTGTGTAGCATTGGCTTCTGTGTGTTAAGTTTCGACAAAAGGGACACAGTTTCAGAAATTGTGTCTTAGCAACTGCAAAAAACTGTAATCACCTATATTTATTACCATGTGTGACATTTCAGAAAGATCTGTTAAAATACAAGCAGTGAATTCCTACTGTGACCAACTTATATTCATTATCATTGATCCATTAGCTTAAGATTTACATGTTAACAGTTGCTTCTTGAACACTGAAAAAGCAAAGAGCCTCATTACCACTTAGAGTACATCTGTTATTGACTAATAGAGCTGCTAATGATTAATGGTGATACTCTAAGCAGTAACGACATACACGAGCTTCAGTGAGTAAGCTGCTATCCTCATTTACCCCATACTGAGAACCTGCTCCTCATCTCAGACTAATGGAAAAACACTGTAGCTGACTGAACTACTGACCACAACATAATGTGCTAAAAATCAATGGGCTCTCAACAAGGTCAACATTCCACACTGCAGCACCAACTCAACCCAGCCCATACTCAACCCACTGCTACCTTATGCAGAAGACCCATTTCTATCAAAGGTGTGATACACTTGGCAATAAAGGACTGCTTAACTTCATAATGAGACTCCATCATTAATGAAGATGTGAAGTTTTGGCTATTGACTACATATCCTTTCCTCTTCCAGCTCAATAAAATAAACATTTATTTGTTGTTTTGTAAATGTTGACGCATTTACATGTTGTTGTCGCAGAGCATTGTCTCAATTACACAACTTAAAAGGACTTTGGCTATAGATCATAAAAGAAAGTCAAAGAAATATGTGAGAATGCAAGCTAACAAAGCATTAGGTGTGACAAATCTGTGTGCTCCAACACCCATGACTCAGTCAGGTCTCTTTCCTCACCATTGTTTGGCTGGGAAACTGAATGTCAATAGAGTCACTGTTGTTATTGTAATATAATAGACAAAGAGGTTTTTTTTGTTCCATGGGGCAATTTGACACCCTTGATCCAGAGCCTCCTCTCCTTCCCTAGAGGGCTGGACTTACACACTCTGCACGGGTCCATTGTGATGTGTGTGATGGCTAGTTTCTGATTTGCTTGCTTGATGTGGAGTATACTCAAAATGACTCCTCACCTCCACACAAGTGCTGCACACACTCATCTGAATACAGAGGCAGCGTGCGCACGCACACACGTCATTAAACTAGTCATTACAATAATAATTATGAAAGGTTCACTCTAAAGGTTTCCTATATGTATGCACATGCAGAAACCTTGTTCCCCAAATCCACCAGCAATAAACAAAAACAAATGAACAAACAAAAACAAAACACATTACACCCACATTGTTTTTCATGAATTGTTGTTTGTCAAAATACAGGCCCTGTTACCAAAGTGAAACAGCCCAAGTCCAAATATCAAAAGGTTTTAGCTGACACATAATAATAATGAACAGCTGAACTCCATAGCAACCGCCACTCATGTACCATCTGGAGGCAGAGCAACTTTGAGCAGGATTTCTGTCCTTGTCTCGCAGTAGAGTGCAGTAGAGTGAAGTAGAGCACACTAGAGTGCAGTAGAGCACACTAGAGCATAGTAGAGTGCACTAGAGTGCAATTGAGCGCAATAGAGCACACTAGATTGCAGTAGAGTGCACTCGAGTGCAATTGAGCACACTAGAGTGCAATTGAGTGCAATAGAGTGCAGTAGAGTGCACTAGAGCGCAGTAGAGCGCAGTAGAACAAAGTAGAGCGCACTAGAGTGCACTGCGCTACCAAATCTAATGAATAAAAAAAGCAGATGTAGGTTTCTTTGGCACTGACTTCTGTTGTGTTGTTAGATGACTCACTCTGAGAGTTGACATTAAATGAAAATGTACTAATTTTTTTTCTTCCTCTCATCTCTAATGTTCTGTCCTCAAGCCGTTTGAAATATCACTAAATCCAAGAGGAGTGATACACAAAAGCAGTGGGGTGGTGTTGACACCTGGCCCATTGAAACGCACTAGTCATCTTTCAGTTCTCTCACTACTGCATGGGAATCTGGCTTCAGAAATGATGTGTAATGAGGACCTGAGCTCAGGCAGCTCATCGAGCTTCTGCATTACGCCTCGTCTGAGTGAGTCATTAAGGGGTGATTACACGGCCTCTGAGCTACGGGTGCTACTGTCACCGTTATACTGTAAACAACACAAGCCCCTTTCCATCGAGGTCACCTGTCTTGATCTAACCTGAATGCTTTTTCAGGATTTTAAAATAGATCTCTGATTACCAGGTCTACTTTCACATCTTAGGAATGGTCAGTAGAGCCATGTCCAACATTACTAACACTCACACACTCTCATTAGTGCCATGTCCCACACTACTAACACTCACACACTCAGTAGAGCCATGTCCAACATTACTAACACTCACACACTCTCATTAGTGCCATGTCCCACACTACTAACACTCACACACTCATTAGTGCCATGTCCCACACTACTAACACTCACACACACTCATTACTGCCACGTCCCACACTACTAACACTCACACACTCATTAGTGCCATGTCCCACACTACTAACACTCTCACACACTCATTAGTGCCATGTCCCACACTACTAACGCTCACACACTCATTAGTGCCATGTCCAACACTACTAACACTCTCACACACTCATTAGTGCCATGTCCAACACTACTAACACTCTCACACACTCATTAGTGCTATGTCCAACACTACTAACACTCTCACACACTCATTAGTGCCATGTCCCACACTACTAACACTCTCACACACTCATTAGTGCCATGTCCAACACTACTAACACTCTCACACACTCATTAGTGCCATGTCCAACACTACTAACACTCACACACTCATTAGTGTCATGTCCAGCACTACTAACACTCTCACACACTCTTGTAACAGAATGGACTGTGTTCAGGGTGGGTGTAATGCCTGGACTGGGACAATAGGGGAGCTGTGGTGCTGAGTGACAGGAAGTGCCCAGTCTGAAATGATTGCTCCCCTTTAAAAGCAGGACGTTGGAGGTGCTGGTAGGGTTTTTTTTTTTTGGTCTCCTCTGTGCAGGGGGGGAAGGTTGGTGGCGTACAGGTTGATTTCTTTTGGAGTGTGTGTTGAGGCTGTTTGACTGGTCTGGTTAACTTATCAGTGACTTGCCTGATCTCTGTGGTTGGGTTTTGCTGAGATTTTGGAGAGTGTATGAGTGGGTGCCGTTTCAACGTGTGATTTGGTCCATGGTTGTGTGTGTGTGTTTATTTCAGTTAGTTTTTGTTTGTCTCAGACTGGGTGGCCAACTGGTACTGGGACACGGTGCGCCATCAATTATTCTAGCCAGTGGCTTAGCACAGGCAGTAGTTTGGATTCGGCAATGTGTGTTTGATGTACGTTTTTAGATATTGTTTTTAAAGCTAATAAAGCTAATTCTATTTAATTAGTGGGGTTTAAGCTTGTGCATTGGGGTCACTGGCTGGGGTGAGGCATCTAGCTGTTCACTACAGGCTTATTCCAGGTTTTGTGGAGGTTTACTTCTGATGAGCTGTAATGTTTTTAACCCTTTTCACACCAAATGGTTGGGTGGTTTTGTAGCTGGGTTGTATGATTGATGTGCTCCCTGTTTGTAGTGTTGCCCCTGTAGGTGAGCAGCTACCCCTCCAATCCTCCCATGTGTCTGATGTTATTTGCATTAATAAACCCTCAAGTACGTCTGATCTGTCTTATTGCTCTTTTGTGGTGTTGTCAACTTACTGGTGTCAAAACCTTGTTACACTCTCATTAGTGCCATGTCCCACACAGCCAACACACTCACATACTCCTAATACTCTCACACACTCCCTGTGCAGTTCAAGTGAATCTATACTGCTTTGGTACCTTTCCGCTGGAGGTATGAAATTCTAATGTTGCTCCCAAAGACCTGACCTGTTGCCAACCTTCTCCCCCAGCTTGCCCCGCTGAGGGAAGAGCACCTTACTCAAGAACAGCCACTCACAAAACAGACCCTACTCTGGTGCAAGAGTTGCTCTAAGTTGACCAGCCAGAGGCTATGAAGGCGTTTGTGTGTCTCAATAGAAACTGCATCCAATGAGGGCAGAGGACAACAGAGAGACTCCCACTTCAAAGGAAGCTACTGGAAGGAGCAGGAGGGGCATGGAGCAGCTCTCCGCAGGCTGGTGGGGGCGTGGTATTTTTGGTGCCGATAGCCATGCTGTTACAGGATTACTCCCAGCTACAGAGAAAAAGTGACACAGATAGTGGGTTCCTTGGGTGAATCCAGGTTATAAAAAACACTCTTCTCTATAGAGGGTTTTAACAGTAGCTCCTTGTTAGTCAAAGTATGGAAATGTGCTACTGCTATTTTCTTAACGTCATCCCAGCACATCACACTTACTCATCCAGCAAATTTACTCTGCGTCTACTTTTCACATTAAAGGCTACAATTAAAGGGAGGTAACAGAGGAGCAGGTTAAATTAGATTCTATCTTTTACCTTCCCAATCTGAACGCCCTTCTCTTGAGCAGAGATGACCAGGTATCTTTCCACTGCATTTCTACCTACGGCAACCGTGACAGCTGCTTCGCATAACATTTAATTAAGAAGCAGTGTTCACTCCCACTTTGCACTGAGGGCTGAAGGCCAGCTCATCATGACAAAAAATCACATGACAAAAATGTTGCAATTACCGAAAGTAGCCTGCAATGTCAATCAATTGATTTTACCAGGCTGGAGGTGTTTATTCATTCACTGATTTCTGTGAATTGCCCTGGAATTAACACTTGTCATAACAAAGAAGAGTGACATGGCAGTATTATCAACATTAACTACACCCAAAGAATAGCACCTATTTTGCTTAGCTCATCAACAATTTGATTTGACCGTCAAGGTCTTGAAAGTGTACTAGGCTTATTTCATATGTTATGATAAGCAATAAGCGTTTCAATATGAGCAACAAAAGATTGCATCACCTAACTTTTAAACTTTTGTTGACTTTTGTTTTTTCTTTTACTCGTTTTCTGTCTGTTGATTGAAGACTGTTTTACCTGCTGTTGAACTTCTCAGGATGTTTCTCCCTCATCAAGTGGAATCGATGAGCTATGGATGCGTCCTACACAGCAAAGGAAAGAGAATCACAGGTTAGCCATCCTTACACAGAAAGGTTTCGTTTTGAACTTTTGTACACTTATCCAGACAGTGTGCGCTACTACATGGTTACAGGATAGGATATATGACCCAAGTTTTATGTATGAAGTATTATGTGGTTAAAGTAAATTCTGCTCTAGGGTATTAAGGCACAATCATAAGGCTGTTTAGACATGGCACAGGAATGTCTAAGCCCTTCTACCAAAGATCAAGCTTAATAGTGTTAACAGAAAGTTATCTGAAAAACCTGATCCAGAATCAGTTAATCCACATTACATAGTGTCATGTAGCAGCTGTGATTTGCTGTTTACTGTTCCTAGATTAGAGCCTGCGTGGGGCATTCTCCTACCTGCAGCAACCCTAATTGCCACTGCTGAAAAACTAGACAAAAAATGATTGTTGTTGAGGCAGCCCGGGAGCACGAGCGCTCTGTGTTGCTGTGGCCTGCAGGGGAGATACTACAGGAGATATGGGGCTGTGGGGCTGAGTAAAGAACTCATAACTGTGGGAGGGGCAACTGAGCTTGAAGAATGAGTGATCATATCAACAAGTGCAAGACTCCAGGAATGCAGGCATGGTGGTGGTTAGAGCATGGGTGATAGGGTGAGGGTGGTGAGGTGGGGTGAGAGAGTGAGGGTGATGAGGTGGGTGATAGGGTGAGGGTGGTGAGGTGGGGTGAGAGAGTGAGGGTGATGAGGTGGGGTGAGAGGGTGAGGGTGGGGTGAGAGGGTGAGGGTGGGGTGAGAGGGTGAGAGAGTGACAGTGAGTTTCCCAAGCACACATCAAAGCTTCCAGTCATTTCTCTCATTTTGTGTACTTCAAATGTTTGCCTCACCATGTGTAATTAAATGCAGCCGACCCTACTAGCAAGTTAGTGCAACAATTACACACTCTACACACCACCCTGAATCAAGTGTGCTTAATCATTAACAACACAGAGAGCTAAAAGAACATTTAGCCCTCACAGCGGCCTTGGCAACAGACTTAAAATTTTTAGTAACATTACATTTCCCAATCACAGCACTAAATGGACAAGTGATTCTTGTTAGAGCTTTAAAATGGAACTAAATTATTCAAGCTAGCATGACACTATAATGAGATTATGATGATCAGCATTCATACTTTAAATGACTGGTCTACGGTGCGTCATGGTGTTCAATTCTGCGTTAATCAGATGAACTCACTGTCCTAATAATTCTCCTTTAAGATAGTTTACAGTACAGAACCAATGCACACTGGCTGTCCTGTGGTTTTGGTGCGGCGTGGACGGGCGGGTGGAGGAGGCTGGGGCCCCTGGGGCGCAGGGGAAAAACTGCACAGCGCTGCTGACGGGCAGCACCTCTACTGAGCCTCCTGGGAGCAGGACCTGACGAACAGAACCAAGCCCAGATGGGAGAAGGCAACGCTGCCATCAGCATGTCTGCGGTGAAGAGAGCAAGCATGTGCCTGCCTCTAGTACAGCAGCCTCCACACAGACAAGGCCAGAGCAAGGTGCCTTTCAGAATGCTGCTCCACCTGTCTAATGCTTTCCTATCTACGCAATCTACTACATGAAGCATGTGGCAGGAATAAGATTTGTTCCCATGCGCTGTGTGAAGATGGGTGAAGATGATCAAAATGAATGACTGTTTTAGACAGAGCGAACAGCATCTGAGCTTGTTTACCGTCTCCTCGTCTACCAACGGGCTGTTGTCATTAGCACACTCTGCCATCAACTTCTAAACCTTGATTAAAATCAAAGCAGCAGAGTGCAAGGAGAGAAGCCAATTGATAAGTCAGGCTTTTAACTGTAACAGATCCTTCCCTATATTTAGACGCTTACACGTGCAATAGCAGAGGAGCTCAAAGCCACCACATCCTTCAGCAGTGCGCAGCTCAGCAACTCGCACGCACACAGACGTCCTGTCAGCAGTGCGGCTGTCACGGCGCGTGACACGCTGGAGGCTCTCTGTGCCTCTGCCTGTGCTCTGTTTCACCCTCTCAGACAGGCAGGAAGTGAGTGAGCGCGGGGATCCTCTGATTCCGAGAGCTGGTGGTGCACCGACGGCGCGTGCTATGCTAACACCTGTGCTGGCTTCTTGCCCGGGCCTGCAGGTGGGGCAGGGGGAGGGGCAGGAAGCAGACTGGGTGGAGGGTTTCTGGGGGAATGGGGTTGGGGCCCCGTGACTACCCAAACCCCCGAGCAGCATGTGCTAACACAAGGCCTGCGGTGTGTCTGCATACTACTAACAGGATAGCAATCAATCTCAGACTGAAGCAACACACTGGACAAATTGCATTGGATTTGTTATAAATAAAGTTGTAGGTTGTACACAGAAGTCCAAAGTTGTACAATGAATTCTAAACGTAAAACACTTCTGTCGACCGAAAAGATACAAATTTTCATTAATGCAGCAAGGCATTCTCAACATATGCTGTGAAATGGTGTCATTTGCACACTGACTTGAGAAACTATGCAATGTAAGACTTCATGTTTTAAGGACGCTTGTGATAAGATGAGGCCAGGTCTGTATCTTCTGATACAGTGTGAGGCTGAATGGTGGGAACCCACAGTGCAGCACTAGGATACAATCTATCAAAGTTCACAGATCTGCCGTTTGCCGATGCGATGCACTTGAACAAAGAACACCTGCACAGTCAAATGGCACTTCGAGACGCATCTGTTGGAGGTTGTTTTGATTTCGCTGTTAGCAGCTTTGCCGTGAGCATGCATGGAGGAAAAGCAGCGATAACGATTTGGCCGAAAATACTTATTTTGCCGCCCATTACTTCAATAATTATTACATTTAGTCATTATGTTCTGCACATTACAGATTCAGGACACACACATTCTTAAAACTCTGCAAAAACAAAGCAAAGTTTGTCTTGTTTTTTGATTATAAAAATATGAGTTTAAACAGCACTACAGTAAAATATAGCAATTACTGTCCTTCTATAACCATACACAGAAATCTCAGTGATGTGTAATCAAAATTTTACAACTTAACATTTGCATTGTTTAACTTTAGCAATTTTTATAGGAACCGAATTAGTCAGATTTGTTGCGATCACAAACCAACGAGCCTTGCGTGTGATTGTCCTAGCTGGAGAGAGTAGGCCACTCTGACCTTTGACCCCTGTTCTTTCATGTGCTTTCACTGCTGCTGTGCTGATATGAAAACATTTTGGTATGATGTCATGGGCACTCCATAAAGCCTTTGGCCACATGAGCCGTCCCACAAAAACATCCCAAATATGGACACATGCAGAGAACAGGGACACACTGTCCCCTACATCAATCTCTCCACCCCATTTATAAACAAAGTATCCTTATATGTGCTTTGGAACTATATTCTTCTAACCCCCTAGACGTGCTTCACAGCAGATATTCTACATCCAGAACACCTGTCTATTACACGAGTGAAGAGTGGACAAGTATTAAGTGAGGTGATATTCAGGTCACAGTGACTGGCGCAACCATGCTGGCGTATTGCAGTGTTCCAAAGTGTCTGTGTCCATCTGTGGTTCTGTCAGCGCTGTAGGGAGCAGGTGCGTTTGGGACTCGTCCCCACCCTGTAGCATGTGCAGCAGTGTTAGTGTGCATTGGTGAGTGTGTGTTTACACACCTCACCTTTGTGTTGGCCTGGGGAGAAAAGACAGAGACGCGCTGTCTTCCATGTATCTTTAAGACTGGCCAGGTGTCACTCAGCACGGCCGTTCATTATGGAGGTAACCTGGTCTGAACCTGGCAGCTAAACACTTCCTGTCACTGATACTTCCTCTGACCTTCAGCCTGTGCCAGTACCACACCCCCCCTAAACACACATACACACGCACTCATGTACTCACACATGGAGAAACACACACACACACACACAAATACACCCACAAATATGCAAACATACGCACATGCATGCGTGCACCCACACACACCCACACACACACACACACACACACACACACACACACACACACACACACACACTCTTGAGCAAATATCCTTATCACTGCGCTGTAAACTGGCTATTCCATGATCCTTGGCTGTTGCCTTAACTTCTGTGCCCCTCTCTAAGCAATAATCTTACCACACTACAGAGCTCTGCAGATAACAGAACCTGTAGTGACAAAGTGACAAGGCAACCAAACTGATCTGGAATCAGATAAACTGGGGGAAAGAGCGAGTGTGACACTGGAGATGGAGGTGGTGTGATACCAAGCCAGTACAACACAAGGCCAGGGAGCTGCATCTCTCTCCTAGAGCCACTCCGGGGGGGCTGCAGAGGACACAGATAGCTTGCAAGTTTGGTGATGGCAGCAGAGGAGGTTCGATTTCATCTCCCAGGCTTGTGGGGTGCGGGCCCGTGTTGTGGAAGCCCATGGCAAGGTGAGTTTCCTGGCTGCGGACGCTGTGCATTTCTTCTCCCTAATTCCCCGAGACAGATTCCTTCCAGGAGGAGGAACTGGATCAGGCAGCCCTGCCCAGCAGAAGCACCACGCCAACTTAGGTCTGCACAGAAATGTCTCTGCAAGCCGATTCACATGAGGGCCAAGCAGGGCTCTCTTTTGGAAGCTACACTTGTTTACTCGCAGGAGTCACTGCCCTCCTGAGTCTCCTCTCTTACTCCTCACAGTGATGTCATGGTAGTGCAGGTACAGGTGAGGTAGAGAACCAAAAACAAATGAATGCGAGACCTGAAAGAAAAAACGCTTAACAAACAAAAAACAAGGTGGGGAAATACCACGTCTCACTCAAAGTCTGATTGTCCTCCTTATAACAACAGTCTATTCAATAAGAAATCACTGTACGTCATTTCTGTACATTATGTGATAAATATTAAAAGTTCAAATAGTCCAAAAACCCAGACCTTCACCTGCACTTTCCATTTCTTACGGGTTTGGCCCCAGTCTTTCCCCAGCAGTTCTTCTATCTCTGCAAATCGGTTATTAGATTAGTCCTTTCGAAATGTAATCTCTTGACTGGCAGCGAACACGAAACAGATGACCCTGAAGCTCAGCGATAGTGGCCTGGTAACCACTAATGCCATGGCAACCCCAGCGGACGGGTGGCAGGAAAACGTTCTCTTTTGGGGCGCTGAGGCGCTGCCGCATTGCTAATGATTACATCAGCGTGTGAGTCACCGTGCCCGTTTGCTCAGGTGTCAGTGGCTCCCGGTGCGGAGCCATCTGTCCTCTCCTCACGGGCTCCCAGCATGCCGCTGGGCTGCAGCACTCCCGCCTCTGGCGCCCCCTAGCTTTGGAGTGACAGCCCCCAAGTTGTTCAATATGTGATGCACAGACTGGAAAGCTCAGAGCTCTTAGATTTGCTTATAAGAGATGGGGGCAAAACTGTTACTGTTAGAGGATGTCTTACTTATGTGTGCATATTTTAAGGAATAATACAAATATTAGTTATTCTTGAATTATTAGCATATAAAATATGCAACTATAGGATGTTAATATTCATTCCTGCCAGTCAAGGGTTGTGACATAAAGTCAGAGATGGACTGAATACCCACATGAATTCCCCACCGGATTTTTTAAATCTATCACATCCAAAATATTTCCCAGATAAAGCGAGATTTTTTCCCTTTCTTCTTCTTATTTTTCCTGTGCTTGTGGGAACCAGCACTGGTGCCAAGATATGCACAGGGTCTCCTGGCACAGCCAGCCTGCCCTCATCATAAGACTCAGTGTCCCACAGATCAGCTATTGTGATCTCGTCCAGTGTCCTCTCTGCCACCACCACATCACCTGCATGACCAGGACAGGGTCCTGGCGTAGTGAAGCCATGCTACCTGTCTTAGCCAGATCCTGCACCTTGGGAGAAAGTGTTTCACAGGGAACTTCTTTAAGTGTGAAAGGTTCAAAAAAGGTTGAAAGGTTTCAATATGGTCAGTTTATATCAGAACTGCAGAGTGGTAAATGTTCAAGTCCTCTTAGTTTTGCACTGCCGACGGTTAGAGCAGAGTGCTGGAGTTCCTGCACACGCCAGTGAGGTGCTGATGGCGGAGGAAACAGAGTCCTGCGTCAGTGGGCGGCAGAGGCCACTTACATAATGGCGCTGCAGTGTGTCGCATTCCTCTGAGTTTTTCTCTCTCTTTCACTCTTTAAAAAAAATTCCTTTTCTCACACCACCTTGCCTAATCCTTCCTGTGTTGGCGCTGGCCGGCTCACGCCCGTCTCACCCATGTCAGGCAGTATCTCAGGCCCTGCCCCTATTTTTGGCGGCTCTAAATGTGGCCTGGGCTACCTGGCACACTTCACAGAAATGAAACAGCATGTAACCAACACACCTGGGACGAGGCAGATCAGAATAGAACCTGGACAGTTTTCCAAAATGAAACACACACTATTTATGGAATGCTGCTCTATAATCGGCCCAGAAATGAATCATTGTTTAAACCTAGGGGGTTAGACAGTGGGGGATGCAGGTGGTAACAGAGACTTGATATTGCAACAGGGTGAAATAGACTTTGTCTGTTAGATGTGAAACAGGCCTAATGTGAAATAAAATGAAAACTTCTTTCGCTTATATCAAAAGGTTTGACAAAGTTAATGTCAAACAACAAAATTACAGAAATGCCTGTTGTGGTTGGCAATCCTAAATACATACAATCCACTTGGTATCCTAAATATATACAAATATACACCAAGGTTCACCAACTGAATTATAGTGATTATGAACTATTACAGAATGTTGAAATCCTGGCTGTTAAAAGTGGTTGTTTGATATAATAGATGCGAAAGACTGCAATGAATGGGTTAACATCAATTTCATCTTTTCCCAAAAACAAATGACAGTTGTAACATTTCAATGAGGACTGTGGTTGCTATGCAACTGAGAACAGGCAAGTTTTTTTCCCTCTAATAACTGAAAAAGATACTCCATATAAAAATTGTTGTTCATGTTTGGGAAAGTTCTTCTAATGTAATGATGCTTACCTTAATGTTACATATGATAAGCATCACATTAAACGGCCATTAGATTTAATTAACATCTAATGAGATCTCGTAAAGTTAGCAACAACAGCCTTTGGGAAGTGTGCAGAAATATAGCAATTCAAGATAAGTGAATGGGAAGATATTCTTGTTTAAATCAAATACCTAAAACTTCTGCATTCAAGATGGTGCTAGTTAAATACACTTCATAAGCATTTCATATTACAAGATGGTAACCATTACTTGGCCTTGTACACAGCAAATGAAAACAAATACTGCTCCTTCAAGTTTTTAGCCTGGTCATAATACTGTTTAGTTGAGCAATTTTTTTCTTTATTAGCTGTATTTCTTAAGAAGACACTTTATGCTTCTACCAGACTCAGTACAATCATCCATTACATGACATGCAACTTAACTTAGGGCCACATTTATCACACAAGTGGAGCTCCGTACTCTGACTCTGACCTGGTTGGATTTGTACCATTTTAAGAAGAGAGTTCGCAGCAGTGCTCACCACTCCGATGGAGAAGTAGTTGTTGACGATGCTGTAGGGGACAGGGTCTCCCTTCTCCTCCTTATCGTCCGGGGTGATGTCGATGTTCCAGCGATCCAGAACTACATCAGTGCTGTGCTCAATGTCCCTGAGGAACTTGAGAAGATTTCCTCCCTCGTAGCCTAAAGGACAGGACAGGGTAAAAGTGAAGACAACAACATTTCACTTATTCCTTCCCTCTTTCTAGTACACACACACACACACACACACACACACACACACACACAAGCAAGTTTTCATCTGTAGTCTAAGCAAGTATGAACTGAATAAAACAAGAGAGAGTTTTGATTTATTTTCTGCTCATTCATAAATGCTTCATATCAACACAGTTTGCAAGCTGAAGTAATGAAGTAAAAAAATTAGTACATATGAATTAAATGGGTAAAACTATAACAACAGAATGTTAGAAAACACAGATGCAGCAGAAAATTGTTGTGAGAATGTCTTTGTGGGTGGGTGGGTGTATGGGTGTGTGTGTACACCAAAGTGACAAAGTAAATATTTGGACATGACAACAATAACAACCATATTTGTGTTAAATTAACACTTTGGGACTTAACCTTAAAATATGCAGTCATTCGGTTATTGTCTAAAGTTCAGACTCCTGAGTATGGCTGACTTTATTCTTCATTAGTTAGGGGTAGGGCAAAGAGGCTGGGAGTGACTCCTCCATGGCAGAGACGACACCTCTTAACGAGGACTATCCTACTGTGAGCGAAGCAGGGATATTGACACTTTCCTGGCAACCCAGTGTGCCTGAACTCAAGTGTGATAACACCTAGACGCTCATTCTTCCTCTAGCAACACACACACACTACTGACAACGAATCACTAAAACAAAGTAACAACAGTAATGAATAATAACATGAATGACTGGATACAGCTCAGTGTCCAAACACCCAGCCCCTGCCTTCAGCTCCGCCCTTTATATTGGAACACCTGTTCCAATTAATCAGGGTTTTGATGTCGATCAGGTGTGATAGATGAAATCTGGAGTTGAACTCTACATGAAAGCAGCTCTACGGGAGTAGGATTGGTCTGTTTTTCAGTTATAATGATTACTTTCTCAACTACTGTTCCTTTTTTACATTTGTGTGAAAATTTTCCCTATTTTACTCAACAATTTTGTACCAAACTGAGTCAGGTTCATATTTACATATTAGTTACTCCCAGGATTTGAAATGTCTGTAAAGCTGCTTTGTGACAACAGATATCATAAAAAGCACTATATAAATATACTCGACTTTGACATTTCACACATTAGTACATTCAGCCAGCACTTTCCCATGACTTGTTTAAATCACACACCTATGCCTAACCAGTCCCCCAAATCATGCACATTCACACAGGAAACGCATACATAATGAACAAGCTTAATTATGCCATAACCCTCACAATGACATAAGAAACAGATGCATGCACACTAATTCACTATATGTCTATTGGCACCTGCACTTTTCACCACGCGCACACATTTCTAGAGCAATAATTGTCATTCCTTAAATGACAGTCTATTAAAATACATTCAGATATGTGAATAAACATGTCTTCAGTAGGCTAATAATGTACATGCAGTAAATACACAGTTACGGTAACCTTGATGGGAACATTATGATTCCAGTCCGTGTTATTAGAATAAGTGGCTCATACTGTTAGACAATTGTTAATAGCAACTGCACACATCTAAATCATGGGGCATGTTCCTAAAAACCTTCAAAAAGGATTCCTTGATTTTATGAAGTAAATAGAACATTTGAATTAAACGTTTATACCACCCAGACACACTAGCTGATTAGGAATGAATCTGGACCTCCAGGTTTAAATATCTCTGGTAAGCAATACAGTAAGCAATACTGCATCAGGTGTTTAAGGACACTGTTTAAATCACATTCACAAGGTCTTAGGGGAATTGTGAGGATAAAGTGAAAGCTCAAGCCCAGCTTGATGAGATTCTCAGAAGGATGTGTGAGAACACGAGTTCTCTTACCCCCACCCCAGCGCAGGCACCGTGCCAGGTCATTCCCTGTCCCCAGAGGCAGAATAGCAACAGGGGGGTGTCGGGAAAAATTCGCCTTATCTGGAAGAGAAGACAAATGAGAAGACACAAATGAGAAGAAGATGCACATGAGCAACTTTCAAACAGTGTCAAGGGTCACCACCACAAACTAACAGAAGGTGAAGTGAGTTTCACAGTAAACTCTTCATCAGTAAACTCTTCATCAGTAAACTCTTCATTAGTAAACTCTTTTGACCTGAAACATATTTGTGTCCAAAAATAATGATGAATGGAAAAGAATTTATAATTACAATATAGTTTAACTTATACAATTAAATATGGAACAGTAGTGGTGTCCAAACATACAATATAAAGTATATCTGATATTTACAAATTGTGTAAAATCTATATAAAACCAGACATAAATGGAATTAGAAAATGCAATTGTAAATGCAGCAACAGTAAATCAGATGACACAAGGTTGTCAATAAAAAACCTAAAGTACACAAAAAGGTCATCCTTGTTGGCCAAAGAAAACAGATTTGTGAGTGTCTCTCTTACTGAGTCCAGCAGTATCTAATTTTCTGAAGAGAGTTCAGTGAGCAGAAGCAGCTTCCCTCAGCCGACCGTCCGTGTGACTCTGCTGCTGGGACCGTGCTTTTGGTATCGGTCCAAATAGTGGGATTTACTGCCTAACCACAGGGGCTCTTTGACTAATCATCCTCAGCCAGTAGCAGCCATTTTCTAATGCCTATCAAAGCTGGCGTGGCAGAGGGGCAGTGCTGCTCCAGGGAGATGATTGAGGACCAGGCTGATGGAGCTAAAGCTGGTTTTACCATCAAATGTTCAACAGAGAAGCTGCTCTTCAAGAAACGCTAGTCAGGCCACTTGCACACGGTCTCCTTTGCCCTGAACTTCCACTAATGGATGTGCACTGGCTCTCAGGGGGATAAGTGCTCAAACGTACTGTTCCTGGATCAGAGGTTTACCCCCCTCCCTACCCACAAAGTGTTTCTAGCTATAACAGTAGAAGTCCAAACTGATTTGAAATCAGCACTTAATGGCATTATCTCCCACCACCATAAAGGCTCCTCTCCAGTGCTCATCCATTATCAGCAGGGCTGTGAGCGGGGACAGAGGCGGTCCATTATCTCTCCACCGTTATCCCCCATTCACTCATACGAAAGAGGTCACAGATGAGTGTACACGCTTCCTAAACATGATCATTCATTAACAATAGACTTCCAGCAGCCCATTAAAATGTTACCATGATTACATGTGGGCATTGTTTCAAATAGGACCGAAGTTCATCAGCAGGGAAAACCTGCAATGGAAGAACGTTTTGTATTTTTCTGTTCAAACAGCTGTCCTTACTCCATAGGCAAAAAATAAATATCGGCTATATCCAGTTAAAATCCAGAAAGGTATACAGTCTATTCCATTCCAGTGTGAGGAGGATGAACATCATATGGTTGTGTGGTTCTTGGATACCATCGCCCCAAACTCACCAATGCAATCCAGGATCCAGCCGACAGTTCCATCCCCTCCACAGGCCAACACTCGGAAGTCTGGAACGTCATGGAAGAAGTTAAGCCTGGAATAGACGCCAAGTCAGACAGATTGTGGTGTTAGAAGGCCACTTACTAATTTTGCATGTGAAAAACTGCAATATATAACACATGGTGGTCTTTATGTGAAGAGTCATTAGGTCTGGGGTGTGGATTTATTGCACACTCTGTAGTATGACTAGCCTTCATATACTGTACAAGTCTTTTGCCAAAGTTATGAAACACATTGAGGCTGGTGTTGAGATGTCAAAGCCTTTCTTGAATCAGTAGTGATGTGTTTGTTTGCTGGGCCATTGTGAAAAACTGTCATGGCCTCTTAGTGGTGGCAGCTTCAGGTCACCTGTCTCACCTGCCTCACCTGTCTGCCTGTACACATGCACACTGGGGAGCCGCTACATGTAACGCAAAGCAACTGCAAGCTTCTGTAAAATATTAATACTAGAAAGCCACTCTGCACAGGCTCTGACTAATCAGCATGTTTTATGCATGCGGGAGTTGAGAGTAGGTGAAGTCTCGAGGTCAGTGTGGCATTGGAGACACAAACAGGGCCTTAAATCAACTCCAGCCCACTAATAGCTTCATGATTGCTTTTTGTGTTTCTCAACAAAGCCACATAGGTTTGATGGTGTACTGGTAACAGTGAGAGCAGACTGGGCAGCTATTTTAACACTGGTTCACCACTTTCTGCTCAAACTCAGTCACCCATGACATCTGTCCTGGGTTTAGTGTCTCTTAACAAAGCATGAGAGAGATTAGGTATCCATAGGCGAGTGCATCAGAAAGAAGCAAAAGTAATGTTTCAGTCTCACTTTTTTAGCATTTCACTGAACCAGAACTCTTAATCCTACTACAACTTCAGAAAAATCTGTTTAGTAATAATAACATATCAAAATAAAAATCAGATACATTTATTGATATGTATTCTCCAAAATTTTTCTTTGTGCAATCTCATATGTATAAAATACAGTTTCTAACATAAAATCTAAAAAGCATAATGGAAACCATTTATAATTAAACTTTTAATACTTTAATACTAAAAAAAATCTTTATATTGATGGTCTTCAATCATTTGTGCTATCCCTTTAAGATGGATTAAGTCATTCAGCCACCCGAGTAGCCCCAAACACCCTCTCTCCTGCTCTCTCACTCTGAATAGCCACTGCAGAATGGGCACAGCTCTGGTCGTGACAACAGATGTCCGTGGGTGTATGGGCTGGTGGGTGGGGGCGGGGACGAGAGGAGAATTGCATGGCTGCTCTTCTCTTTAATGAATACATTTTTTGTCCTTTTTTTCCCCTCGAATAGAACGCTCTGTTGCACAACTTTAGGCCGAGGTAATGTTACAGAATGTACTGAGTATGCTCAATTATTACATTTCATTGTATTTCTGCTTTGTAAAGCAATTAAAACCAGTGTTTAAATGTGTAATATAAATCAAACATTATTATTATTATTATTATTATTTAGTCTCATGTATTTGGTCTCAGGACCAAACATAATTGGTACCACAAGAACATCTGCCATGGCAAAGATTTTACTGTGAAAGCGACCGTAACTACATCCCTCTAGTTCAGACCACAATCCAGTTCCATTAATCTTGGTGAAACTTCACCTGGTAATCGAGGCCAACACACATTAACTCCGTACACAAAAATCTGCCAGTGTGTTCAGACTCTCTTTTCTCAGAATTCTCCCTGCTGTGAGGGGCTGGTGTGAAGCCCAGCGTGAGGGGCTGGGTGTGACCCTGGATGAAGGGGGGTTGTGTGAGGGACACATAGAAGGTGTCAAGCACTGCACACAAGGCCTAAAAAGGCAGAGCTGACTTCCTCGGCCCCAACCCATGCCTGTAGTCATGTGAGCTGGTGGCTCACAGCGAGGATGTGGGCAGGGAGGAGTACTCTTTCATGTTGAACCCTTCTGTTTTTCACCCTTGACCTGTCCTATTGTGTCATGGGGTGACATTACCCTGCCATGGGTCCTCCCTGGTCTAGGCTGTACACCTGTCTGGGGTTGAGCAGGTACTGGAACTTCCGTAACACCCTGAGGGAGAAACAGACCTTAGATCTGCAGAGATGAACAGGTGTGTAGAACAAAATCTACTTAATCATAAGTGCACATTGTGAAAAATCACAGAAATTAGTAAGACTTTGACAACCATATGTGTGTAGACACACACGCACGCACACACGCACGCACACCCACACACACAAACACACACAGTGTTTAGACAGTTTCAGTAACCTTGAAGAGAAGGTATTGCATAAAATGATAACTGAAAGCTTCACAATGCCCTTCACTTCTAATTATGTTAGCTTCTGTAGCACAACAACAAAAAGAGACAGACTGGTGAGAGAGAAGAGAAGAGAGAAAGAGAGAGAGAATTAGAAAGAGGAGAGAGATAGAAGGAGAAAGGAGAGAGAGGACAGAAAGACAGAGAAGGACAGAAAGAGAGGAGAGAGACAGAGAGGAAGGAACAGAGGGAGAGAGACAGGGAGGGATAGAGAGACAGTGTGCAAGATAGAGGAATCAGAGTGTCTGAAAGAAACAACATAGAGAAGCTTTTAGTCTGGAGTCATTATGGTAGAGGCAGAGATCATGTGAGCACTGCGGAGTCAAGGGTCCCACAATTACCAAGTGAGCTTTCGATGTACTGAACAGGATGAAGCTACTGGAAAAATACAATGGGCAGAATATATGGTTCTATGATGACCACTTGGTCTCCTTATTTGCATCAAAGGAACAGTCTTTTTTAGATCTGGGGCAGTTAACGCGTCTTTGTGTGAGCTCAAGTCTAATAATAGGGAATAATCGGGCCATTATTGGTTTTTAAAAGCGCGTTGCTATGGCAACGCTGCTGCTGGATCCTAAACCGGTCCCCTAACGCAGTGAGGATGTGTGGTAGGCGGTGAGAGGAACTACAACACCTACATTCATCTCTCTTAAAGAACAGCACGGCCTGCTGTTGGCTTTGATGGTGTTTAGAACAGTGCTGACAAGCGAGAACAACGGGCGACGTTGCTAGACGTGTGTGTTCACTTTTAAGGAGTAAAAATGCTGAGTGTTTTTTTGGGGAAAAAAATAATAATGCTGAAACACTCTTAGAGACACATTTCTGGAATAACTTTAGAACTACATAGAATGACCACATACAGACACGCCAACATACAGAACAAGTTTAAAGAAAAACCACATTCTATAAGATGTGGTGTAACATGTGGCCAACCCTTTCCCTGGGGAGTATAAGTGTGTGTGGGGGACTGTGGCGTGTGGAGGGAAGGAGTGAGGAGTCTCCCACCTTTCTCCTTGGCGTCCACCACTCCTAGGGTTCACCAGCACCAGGAGGGGATGTGTTCCAGGGAGAGGGCTGATCTGTAGAAGGAGGTGGAGGAAACGGAGTCAGTGCAGACGCACGTTTGTGAGGACACACGCTTGTGAGGAAGCACGCTTGTGAGGACGCACGGTTGTGAGGACGCACGGTTGTGAGGACGCACGGTTGTGAGGACGCACACTTGTGAGGACGCACGCTTGTGAGGACGCACGCTTGTGAGGACGCACGCTTGTGAGGACGCACGCTTGTGAGGACACATGCTTGTGAGGACACATGCTTGTGAGGACATGCTTGTGAGGACACACGTGCTGCGTTAAAGGCATTTAACTGAGCTGCGGCGTGATGCCCCACCTGTAAGGCCTGGCCGTCCCCGGTGAGCCTGAAGCACTGGCTGGAGTCATCGGGGCTGGTGCTGGGTGACGACTCGCCCTCCCCCCGTTTCACCGCTGAGTGGCGGTCCTTTGAGCACAAGGAAGGGGGTGTTATTGAAGGCCCGGCTGTATCTCTGAACACACGGGGAGGTGAGGAGTGTGATCCAGAGGCTACATTAGTCAGTACGTGTGTGCCATGGTGTTGCTTTGAACCTTCAACCTTCCAGCTGAGATACAAGACCAGACATATTTTGATGGAAATACTGCACATTTGTTCTACTCAGACACGTCTGATATATTCCAGTGATATGCAGTCAGGCCCTTATAACCGTTCAGAGAAGAGCTGCAAAAAGTGGATGGAAAAATGGAAAAAATAATCTAAACGTATTTCATAAGAAAAGTAAAAAATAAATAAATAAATAAACCATCAGTCTATTAGAGGCTTTACATGTGCTTGGATGCTACAGGACACATTTCTATTGGAACTAATCAAAGCTGCTCGTTAGTCTGACTGTAGGGGCTCACTGCTCTGCCTCTTCTGATCATATGTGTATTAACAAATTTACAGGACATCTGACCAGTGAGATTTTTATGTTAGGACTTGGCTTATAGCATTCTGGCCCTTCACTGCTGAGCTGTATGTTGGAATTCAAGCAATTATTTAAAGATGCACATCACTGTATTTATACTGAGTGGGTGGGGCAGGGGATGCACCTCATACCACTTTTGATTCATTTTTGATACACTAAACTCTGTATTGTCATGATCCTAAGGAGGCAATAACTCCTTCACACACACAGACACACACACACCCCAGAGGGCTGCTGAACTGACCAGTACAACGGGGCAGATGTATGAAGGCAGGAGGGTGTGGTCCTTCAGGGCTCCACCATCACATTCAGGCCTCACGTGTGAAACGCACTTATTATGGAGCTGTAGATGAGGACAAAGAGCAACTGTGAAGAGACAGATGCTAAAACAGTCTAGCACAGGCTGGGCTAAAACACTCCAAAACAGCCTAGGCTAAAGCAGCACTACCATAGACTGAGAAAACACAGCCTAGCACAGCATGGGCTAACACAGCCTGCATGCCCCTCACCCTGTGTTCAAACTGACTATAGGTCAGGACAGTCAGTAAAGAGAACTCAGTACAAATGTAAATGTGCCATATTTGGTCAATTGTGATTTTTCACCACAATCGAAATTTGTCCTCCTGTGCAGTAAGAACACACACACACACTAGTGATTACTAGGGGGCTGTGGTGCACACGTGCCCAGAGCGGTGGGCAGACCTAGCACGGCACCCGGGGAGCAGTTGGGGTTGAGGTGCCCTTGAGCAAGGCACCTCAGTCATGGCCTCAGCCCTGGGAATCAAACCCACGACCCTCCGCTCACAAGACCAGTTCCTTACCTCAGGGCCATGACTGCCCCCAAAAATGAAGTTATGTTCAGTCCCACACTGTAGGAAATATGTGTGCAGGAGAGGAGAAGACAATTTTTTTTTTTTTTAAATTTAAACCAAGAATGTGAGATGCGGTCTTCATCACCACTTAATATTACTAAGCAAGTCATTACAACATAGAGGGAACAATGCCACCAAGTGGAAGATGTGCATATTACAGTTTGTTTATAATGAATAGAAGTCATTCAACAAAATAAAGCTTAAATATCAGATTATAAATATTCTTTATAAACAAAAATGTCTTTACCAAGAGGAAAATTCTTCAGTCTTGTTTAATCTTTGCTAACATAACTAAATCTTCACAAAGAAATCTATATCTATTCTAACTATTGTAATTACTTTTCTACTTTATTAGTATTAATTTAATCAATATATTTAGTGAGCTTTGTGCTGAGATTTCTTGTGAAGTGCCTTCTATAATACCTATAGAAAATGTTCATTTGCAGAGTATACAAGCATTCTAGACCGGAGAATCTAGGTAAATGTCTAAAATGAACATATAAATGACCACTAGAGGGAAACATACTCACTGTAATTTGACACCAAACACAATGAAGACCGGTAAGACCCTGGTAACACTTGATACTGCGGTGACATCGGTCACACCTGGTTGGCGAGTTGCCCTCCATCCAAATGTGCTGCATAGCCTGAGCAGAAGAGGTATTTGAGAAGTCTGTCTCATATACAACATGATATGGGGTAAGGTAAATACAGAAAACAAAACAAAACGATTTGCTGAATTAGTTACATGGATTGAGATGTAGGAAACTATTATACACAAACAAAAACATTTATTATTTACGTATAGAAATATATACAAAACACCAATAGCATACCATTAATTCTCAGCTGATTTCTACAAATTATATTAGATTTTTGAATGTATGGTGTTTTACTAAATTCACACACAAAAAAAGTACATTTACGCCTCCTGTTCACTTCTGAATCGACTGTTATGTTGGCCTCTTCTAGGTAAGCATTTGTGCAGGAAAATAACCCAAACTTATAATAAATAAAATGTAATATTCCATTCTGTGAACAAAAGAGTCTGTTGTACTCAAAACCAAGCCTGTGCCAGACTTTGGCAATGCCCATTGCTTCACGGATAAACTCTTAGAACCTTAAAATATACCTGCAAGCTTAAACTTATCTGTATCTGTATCTGCAACCATGACCTTTGTACAGATGTTTAGAAAATAAACTTCTAAATGTTTTTAGGGGAACAAATAAGAAGTCGTTGACCCTGTCTCCAGAGACCTCTGCTAATCCACAGGTTGTTTGACAGCTCAAACTGTCAAAAGAGTCAGTCATCATTGAAATTAAGACCCAAAACAACAAATGTGCACGTTGCAACCTGAAGGTCCTTTTATTGCCTTTCTCTACGTCCTGCCTTAACAGGCTCACAAATGTGGAACAACTTTATTTAATCCACCGGATTAGTGTTTCATCTTTAATGATCTGAATCATTTCTAGTTAGTTGGTTTGGTAGTGACGGAAGCTAACAATGAACATGAAAGCTGTGGTTTACTAAGACAAACCATCTTTGCATCCTAAAAGGTATCACAAAAATAGATACCATCAGGAATCAGCTATCTGCAGCACAAAGTAGTTTGATCACCTTCACCATAATGCATTCTCTGTTGTTCTGTAAGGCCTAGAGAGGCCAAGTGTGATGGATGATTCCAGAAGGATTTAATTGAATCGCTAAGTCAAACTAAGAGACTATGGACAGCAGCAGTGTGCGTGATCTCTGCTTATCCTTTGGCCCTTCTCTAGACAGCCACCGCACACAGGATGTTCTCATAACCTCCCCGACACATTTATGGAACACTGTTCTGTAGTTAGATTCAGTGTTTTGACCTCAGATGTCAACTGGAGTATAAATTAAGATCCCACTTAAAAGTAAAAAAGAGAAAAGACATGACCTCAGTGGATAGCTTATTAGAAGCAGAGTTTCTTCACAAATGCCATACTTCCTGAACTACTGTGATGCCTTCAAATGGACATGTTATAATTTGCTACGTCTACAATTTAATTAGAAAAGGTGTAATGTATACAGTATGATAAGATATATTTTCTTATCTTAATGTTACTTAATGTAAATTAAATGTATAAAGTATACTTAAATGTATAATGTGCTGCTTAAATGTATGAAGTGCACCAAATGTCATAGCAGTAGGGTTGATTATTCAGACAGCCTTTCCTAAGCACAGCAAGGTATTCTAGTAGCTTCCAAACCACTAATACATTTACAAAACATTATTCACATTTACAACAGGGAATAAAATACATATGTCCTAAGAGATCTGTGTCAGAGCTTGAACACATATTGGAGAGTTTGGAGCAGCTGAAAGACTCACGTTGGTGTGTCTGCGGGACTTGGCGTAGGTGCTGATGCAGGCAGCAATGTCTTTGGACACACAGCGCTCATGGACCGTGTACTTGCATACTGAAGATAAAAGGAAGAAAGTGTTAGTTACAAGTTTGGTATAGTCTGCAGGAGAGGTCAGGATACTGACTGGGTTATTAGGCACTGACTGGGTATGGGTTATTAGCAGTGTTGGGAACGTTACTTTAAAAAAGTAATTAGTTATAGTTACTCACTACTTGTTCAAAAAAGTAACTGAGTTAGTAATATAATCTATATTATTAGATATATTATTATTACTCTATAATAAAAGTAACTCGTTACCAGGGAAAGTAACTATTTGCGTTACAGTTAAAAAAAAGGGTATATGCCAATTAAGTTTTTTTTTAAAAGCAGTTTTCACAGTTAGTTGAAATTAGTAGATCAGAAAATTGTAAAACTTTTGATATTTATTGCACATCCACAGACCAGTGCAGGATAAAATCCTTTAAAATACACTATATAAAGTGCATTTACATCTATGAAATTAAATTAAATTCTCTCAACCTGAGACAACTGGTTTGTTTACAACAGAATTAAACTTAACAATAAAACCTCTATTCTTAATTAAATAAATCAAATACCCAGTCTGGTAGACATTCAGGAACTTCAAGTATTTTCTTAAATAATGTTTATATCGCCTTGAAAGTTCTAGTTTTCTTCGGCTTGCACCTGACGCCATTTCGGCCTCTTCTCTGTTTGTGTCGTGTCACTCGCGTGCTTCGGCGCGCGTGTAAAAACACTGGCTCTGATTGGCTATCATAACGCTGCCTTAGCCAATCGCTTACTGACAGGTGTTACACCGAGAACTGTGACCTATCGAGATCTGTTACTCCTCACTAGCCTGGGCAGCGGTCCGCTCGCATTAGTATATCAATATGTAGTAACGCACCGCTTTTAATGACCAGTAAGTTCAACGGCGTTGTAACGACAGGAAAAGTAACTAATTATATTATCACGTTACTGACAAAATGACGACGTTACCTAACGCCGTTATTTTTAACTGCGTTATTCGCAACACTGGTTATTAGGCACTGACTGGGTATGGGTTATTACGCACTGACTGGGTTATTAGGCACTGACTGGGTATGGGTTATTAGACACTCACTGGGTATGGGTTATTAGGCACTGACTGGGTATGGGTTATTAGGCAGTGACTGGGTTATTAGGCACTGACTGGGTATGGGTTATTAGGCACTCCCTGTGTATGGGTTATTAGGCACTGGCTGGGTATGGGTTATTAGGCACTGACTGGGTATGGATTAGTAGACACTGACTGGGTATGGGTTATTAGGCACTGACTGGGTATGGATTATTAGGCACTCACTGGGTATGGGTTATTAGGCACTCACTGGGTTATTAGGCACTGACTGGGTATGTGTTATTAGGCACTCACTGGGTATGGGTTATTAGGCACTGACTGGGTATGGGTTATTAGGCACTCACTGATATGGGTTATTAGGCACTGACTGGGTATGGGTTATTAGGCACTGACTGGGTATGGATTATTAGGCACTGACTGGGTATGGGTTATTAGGCACTGACTGGGTATGGATTATTAGGCACTCACTGGGTATGGGTTATTAGGCACTCACTGGGTTATTAGGCACTCCCTGGGTATGGGTTATTAGGCACTGACTGGGTATGTGTTATTAGACACTCACTGGGTATGGGTTATTAGGCACTCACTGAGTATGGGTTATTAGGCCCTGACTGGGTATGGGTTATTAGGCACTGACTGGGTATGGGTTATTAGGCACTGACTGGGTATGGGTTATTAGGCACTCACTGGGTTATTAGGCACTGACTGGGTATGGGTTATTAGGCACTCACTGGGTTATTAGGCACTCACTGGGTTATTAGGCACTGACTGAGTATGGGTTATTAGGCACTGACTGGGTATGGGTTATTAGGCACTGACTGGGTTATTAGGCACTCACTGGGTATGGATTATTAGGCACTCACTGGGTATGGGTTATTAGGCACTGACTGGGTATGGGTTATTAGGCACTGACTGGGTTATTAGGCACTGACTGGGTTATTAGGCACTGACTGGGTATGGGTTATTAGGCACTGACTGGGTATAAGTTATTAGGCACTGACTGGGTTATTAGGCACTGACTGGGTATGGGTCAGAAACAGTGCTGTTTTAAAGTTGTACAAATTTTTCTGATTTGTTTTCAAGTACATTTAAAACTGTAACACTAAACAGAGTGACTGCATTAACATTTGAGCTCAGATAGTAAGTATTCTTGTCACGTAGGGCTACGCCCCCTCTCTAGCTGTCACTCCGGTTCTCTCTTCCTCGTGTTTGTGTTGTTCCCTACTCATTGATCCCGCCTTGTTGTCTGTTTCCATGGTTTCCATCCGTCTGCCATGCCCGCCAGTGTTTCCACCTGTGTCTTGTTAGTATTGTGTATTAATAGTCTGAGCTTGTGCATTCGATTGTTCTATGTTCATTCGTGTATTTGTTCTAGTGTTCATCCATTTATCCTGTGAGTTCCTCCTTTTACATTTGTCATGCCGGTTTATCTTTCTTGTTTGGACTGCCCTTGTGATATGACCCATGCCTGTTTGAATGACTGTGAATATGGAATTCCCTTTAATGAATCTCGCTCTCATCAGTGTTTGTGTCGGCCTCCTAGCTACGCAGCGTACGCTGCGTTACAATTATTTTAACTTATGCTTACTACAATAACTTTATGGCAGCCTTATACACTTTTACAGCTAAAACAAACAATTTACATAGACAGATAGAAAAACAGGAACGATGTATAAATCTGCACTTTATACATGGTAATCACACAGCCACATGCTTGAAGTGCTTATTGAAGTGGTGTTTGCTACTGCGTGTCTTCTGGAGAGTTGAAGAAGAGACTCTTACATGAGCAGCAGAGGCCTTGTTTCCGCACTCCTAACAGCATCATGTGGCAGTAGTTACAGTACGCTGGCTTGTTGAAGTGTTTCAGTCTCCACACATGCTGCCCATCTTCTTGCATGTTCTGAGGGGTAGATGTTCACACATGTTAGAGGAGAAGACGTCAATATGACCCAGTCCTGCACAGCTACAACTACCACATGGACACACACACATGGACACACACACAGGTGCACACACACGCATACAGGAGCTCTGACTTACTGTCTCCATGCCCAGTAGCACCAGCAGTGGTATGGTGGTCATCCCCCCTCTGATCCACTCCTCCAGGGTCACTGTCCCATCACGGTCATAGTCAATCTCCTGCATCATCTCCTTCAGGATCTACGGCACAACCAACCACAATTATGTACATTAAGATGTGTCATAAAAGTATGGAAGAACATTGTTGAACATGATTTCCTGCCTCACATGTGGTGTTCAAGAAGTTGCTGTACCATACCGGCACTGTACTGATTATCTTAACAGAGCTTGAGTGCTCAAGAGAGATTTTTTTCTAAATGACTAATACAGTTTTATTTACTAAACATTATTCTTGAAAATTGGGCGTCTCACGATTGAGGCATGTGCCCCCCCAACGTACCGGTCGCAGTTCAGTAGAATCCCACTCCAGGTACTCTGCCACATGGACCATCTGATTAATGATTCGGTCAAGTTCCTAAGGGGACAGTCACGCTAGGATTATACTGTAGCCAAAACACTGCTAATAATAAATAGTGTTCATGGACTGTATGTGCTGTGCTCTGTCTGCACATGGCCTTGGTGTTTTGCGTAAGAATCCCCATCACATTCACTTACCACTTATTCACAAACCATATTTATTGCCATTGACTGATTGTGAGTCACTGCTGTTGAGCTGTGCTATGGCGGAAGACAGAGGTAAGGACAGGGCTGCGTGGATTTAAGGGACAGCAGTGGGGACACAGTGGCTGCTCGACGGAGCTGCACACGGAGCAAACGCATACAGCTCTGTGAGAGCTGCCTGACTGACACGGTTTCGTGTCATTACAGGAGGACTTAGAGAAAGGCTCAGACCAAAATTAGTGCAGCTTCTAATAGCACTGCTCTTCTTCACCATGGCAAAGATGTCGCTGACTCACCGAGCTGTCCAATAGACCATTGCCGTCTGTGTCGTATAGCCGGAACATGACTGCAGGGCGACAGAAGGGAGAGAAGTGAGAGATGAGGGAGCCTCATCTTTTAGATGTGTAGATCAGCAACAGCACTGGAGGGAAACGACCCAGTCCCAATGCTGCCAAACCACTGTCCTCAGTGGCGAGAGTGGGTCTGGGCAGATATAGTGGTGCCATGCTGAAGAAGGCAGCTGAGTGGAAAAGGCTTAGGGCTGCGTGCTGGATGAAAACAGGAGTCAGGCTGAGCCTCAGAGGGTCTGAACTGATGGGAGCTGATCTCCAGAACTTTCTGTCAGTCTGTCTCAGCATCACACTGTGATGTATGTAGATCAGTGTCTTTAATAGTCACTCAATTTAAGAGTTGGTGAAATACAGACAAGGGATGAGGGAACCACACACATGCACCCACACGCTAACACTGAGATGGACACATACAGATATGGTGAAACTACTGCAGTTTTAAACCATACACCTTGGGCATTGACTGTTAATTTATGGCTGTCTATATATAATAGAACGTGCGTAAAATGTGAATAAAATATTAGAGCCACAACTTTCTGTGACCTTCTTGACATTTTTGCCAAAGGCAGCTTGTCGTACTGTGGCACAATTTCTATTAGGAAAGAGTTTTCCCAAACACACTTGGCGTGTGCCTCTCGCCCCCCCCGTTGAATGGGCTGATGTGTCACAGATTCACGATCCTGCACAAATCCCCATACTCACACTCTAGCTTGTCCTCCGGGGTCCCTCGCTCCAGCAGAGACAGGTAGCACACGATGTCCTTTAGGAAGACCACCTGTGGTGAGGACACTAGAGAGCTCTTCTGAGGGGACGGACTTCTCTTTAGAGACACTCCCTTGTCTGATCGACTTTGCTCTGAGAGTAACAAAAATAGCTAAATGTGAGTGATATAAGATGACATAAGCAAAGCATGAGATTAAAGTGCTAAATCATCATCATGGCAGCAAGTAACATGGAGTGTTTTTCATCATCTAAAAATGTTGTTTTATTGGTTTAATATCTTATTGTTTTGTTGTCTCTATTCATTTTTGTTTCATGTTTTTCAATGTGGCTCTCAGATACACCATAAAGGTCCTTCTCAATGTAATGAGTTTAAATAAGGAATATAATGATGTTATTTTCCATCAACAAAATAGCTAAAACTGTTTACATTATGTTTCTAAGACTAAGATTTCTAAGATTTAAATTGTGAAGGTTGATCTATATGTATATTAATAAATTTGAATTTATTTGTATAACAAAAAAATGTACAATTTAATCAAGACAACTAGATAAATATTAGTCATTCCTTGTTGAAAACATGCCAAAATTGGAGACTCCTATTGCATAATATTCACAACTAATGTACTTCGCATTTGCCTGCTAACTTTTGATTAGACTAAAATTGCCAGTGGGAGGGGACAGTGAGGAGTGACAAACAAACCGACCAATATAACTGCATTGCTTGTTCAACCCCCTACAAATTTCAGGAGAATATTGAAAAAAAAATGGAAAAATGGAAGTCAAAACTGGACACATAGACGCAGGCTAAAAACTCAGGTATGGGTGAACTGTACTGGCTGAAGGGTGACCCTAGCTCAGAACCATTAACGTCATGAACACCCCACATTACTCAGACATTCATATATCGACAACTGGACTTAGTTAGGAAGTGAGTGAGAACACCTCTTTTAGGCAAGACAAAATAGTTGATACTTGAATATTACTATCAAAGTCAAGTCAAAGTCAAAGTAGGCTTAATTGTCAATTCCTTCACATGTTCTAGACATACAAAGTAATCAAAATTACGTTCCCTACTTTCCCTCGGTGTTGACACAACAGACATTTCACATATTTAGGACATAAAAGACTATCATCATCATTATCATCATCATCATACTCCTCCTGTCAGGATTCTGACCTGGGGAAAGGTGAGGGGAGTTGGGGGTCTTGGCTGTCACCAGGGTGTTACTGTTGCTGCCACTGGCAACTGGGGGCGTGGCCTGGGCGCAGGGCGAGTGAGGAGCCCCCAGCGTGTGGCCCCCGGTGCCTGAGCGCTGTGAGGAGGACCGGGAGGAGCAGGGCGAAGTGGTGGCCCCAGAACCCGGAGGAACCACGCCAGAGTGTTCGGGAGTGTGTCTGACCATAGCAGTCAGGATACTCCGCCCGTTCATCCCTGAGAGAAAGAGAGGAGAGGGAATGGAAGAGAGGGAGGAGATCGGCATCAGGAAAGGAGGGATCGAGGAGCGCTGGGAACGGCTTGGAATGGTTCGGAGCAGCTGGGAACAGCTGGGAATGGTATAGAGAGGGAATGTGTTCCCTGTGGCTGAGGGAATCCTGAGGGAAGGGCGGTCAGACAGGACTGCACAGGTAAACAGTGGAGAAAGCTGGTGCTCCCACAACATCACAGCAATGGTCACACACAAATATAAACACTTGAGCTGTTCTGATTGGACAGGAGGGTTCAGGGGAACTATCGTTGCAAGTTCAATCACAGTGTCACAGACTCCTTATAAAAAATTAAAAAAAGTTTTTCTTCCACACAAATATTTGCATGTGCTGCAAACACGGACAGGCAACAGCAAGACAGCAGGTGGAGGTACATGGTGTCTGCGGCTGTGCAGCTGTGTCTCTGGGTGCTGATGTCACACTGCGATGGTACCTGTTACAGGTGCGCAGGCCACTTCTGTCTGTATAGAGATGCCTGCATCAATGGACTTGGGTTCTGCAGACAGGGGTGGGGGTCAAAGGGCAGTAAAACGCGACAGGGAGGGACGGGAGGTGAAAGTGGAGGAAAGACAGGGAACATCAGAGGGGCTGTAGGCCAGATGTGTTTAACAGTCAGCAAATAACTGAGCGAAAAACACTCCAAGGGATCAGAATATGTAAAAGACAAGAGTAAGTCCTCATGTCTCGTCAGGCTGGAGAGGCTATCTGGTTATAGACGATGACTCATCACCTCAGGGCTAGAAGCACTGTTAGTTGTAATTTGGAAAATAGTTCAATGTAGATAATAATAATAACCATTCGTAACCATTCAATTCCATGACTAAACAAGCTGAACCTGAACAGTACAATGTTTTTGTTTGGAGGTTTATGTTTTCTTCATTCTCCATTTCATTCTCCATTATGTATTCTTCATTCCCCACTCTCTCAGCAATACCCTATTATAGCTGTGTAATATAAGTAGCAGGAATACTGTTGTGTACATCTAAACATGCTGAATGTGTGTTTTGTGTTTGTATATTATTGTATTGTTACTGCATTTTGTTTTATTCTTACTGGTTCATGTGATCAAGAATCTCACTGTACAATATGAGTAAAGTAAAATGGGCAGAATTAAAACCTGCAGTGAAAAATATTCTTGATAGGAATCACCCTCCAATATAGCCACTAAAGGGTCGTTCCTGTCACTAGATGGCGCTGTAGACCACCTCTGTGTGGCGGGTTAATTCAATTGCCACCTAACGAGTGAAAGCTCTGGGGAGGGAGCTGAGAGTCTGGAGGCAGCACCTCCCGTTCCCAGGAGGGGGGCTTTTGGACTGAAACCCTACAGCATCTTTCAGCATAAGAAAGTGGCAAGATCCATCCATCTGGACCATTTTATTCACTCACTTTAAAATGGGGGCTAGTCAGTTTCATGGTGAGCCAGAGGAGGTTCTGCCAGAAAGCAGGACGGGTCTCCCTGCAGGAGCAGACAGGCTGGTGGTGCCCCAACACTACCCACTTCATTATTTTATCATGTCGAGAGTGTACAGGCTGTGCACATGCAAACATGTCTCCTTGTCCATCCCATGCTCAAACAAGCTAAGTTTCAATCCTAATTTTTTTGAATCTTCTGTTTACATTTGCAGCTGTTGACTTTACAGGCTGCCTAACATTACGCAGATGCAAGACACTGAAAATAAATTCAAGTGTATTTATGGAGATGCTGAATTTCCTGCTTTTCAGTGCGAGGGGTCTGAAGTGATTGTGTAGGCGTCTGTTTACCGAGCAGGGACGGTGTGGTGCGTGGAGCGCTGGGGGAGCTGCCTCCACCCGTCTTGCTCTTGAATGAGGTGAAGAGGTGTTGGCAAAGCTCCTCAGGGATATCGTTCTCCAGGTAGGTGGCCATAAAGAGCTGGAAACCCTCATAGTCGATAGGCTACAAGAAACAAACGTGATGGAGATATATAAGACACGAGTCTGCAGAAGAGACTGACAGAGGACATGTAATGGTTACCTTAGCAAACATCCACTTGTCTGCAGGTTAAACAGTTGGAAGGTAACTCAGAATGTTACACAATTATTGTCATTAATTGACTTGCACGGGCACAACCCACATGCCCTTTTCTATTCAGAAACAGGGCAAGAAACGATGTAAAAAAGCAAACAAATAGATTATTAAAAAAAATATAAAACATGTTATAAAACATCATGACAAAATAGCAGCAATCCCCAATGTATTTGAAAGGCACACAAATGCATGGAAAACACAACGGGGAAAAAAAAAACATTGGCTGTGACCTTTGAACTTTAGGAGACAGTATGACCTGAGTAAGACTCGTTGGTTAGACAGGAATGGTAGTGTGGAACAGGTACATCATGTAAACTGGACCACAGAGCATGCAGAAACCCAGAGGGCGTTGGCTTACTTGGTTGAGAACATCTTGCTTCTGTTTGGCAGAAGGATGAAGAAGGTAGAAGGAGAGAGGGAGTTAAGGTCTAGTGGATGAAGGTGCAGTGGGGAGTGAGTTAAGGTCTAGTGGATGAAGGTGCAGTGGGGAGTGAGTTAAGGTCTAGTGGATGAAGGTGCAGTGGGGAGTGAGTTAAGGTCTAGTGGATGAAGGTGCAGTGGGGAGGGAGTTAAGGTCTAGTGGATGAAGGTGCAGTGGGGAGTGAGTTAAGGTCTAGTGGATGAAGGTGCAGTGGGGAGTGAGTTAAGGTCTAGTGGATGAAGGTGCAGTGGGGAGGGAGTTAAGGTCTAGTGGATGAAGGTGCAGTGGGGAGTGAGTTAAGGTCTAGTGGATGAAGGTGCAGTGGGGAGTGAGTTAAGGTCTAGTGGATGAAGGTGCAGTGGGGAGGGAGTTAAGGTCTAGTGGATGAAGGTGCAGTGGGGAGGGAGTTAAGGTCTAGTGGATGAAGGTGCAGTGGGGAGGGAGTTAAGGTCTAGTGGATGAAGGTGCAGTGGGGAGTGAGTTAAGGTCTAGTAGATGAAGGTGCAGTGGGGAGTGAGTTAAGGTCTAGTAGATGAAGGTGCAGTGGGGAGTGAGTTAAGGTCTAGTGGATGAAGGTGCAGTGGGGAGTGAGTTAAGGTCTAGTGGATGAAGGTGCAGTGGGGAGTGAGTTAAGGTCTAGTGGATGAAGGTGCAGTGGGGAGGGAGTTAAGGTCTAGTGGATGAAGGTGCAGTGGGGAGTGAGTTAAGGTCTAGTGGATGAAGGTGCAGTGGGGAGTGAGTTAAGGTCTAGTGGATGAAGGTGCAGTGGGGAGTGAGTTAAGGTCTAGTGGATGAAGGTGCAGTGGGGAGTGAGTTAAGGTCTAGTGGATGAAGGTGCAGTGGGGAGTGAGTTAAGGTCTAGTGGATGAAGGTGCAGTGGGGAGGGCTTCATCAACTCATCACCTTCAGCTTTTAAAGTTATATGAAGCAAATGTTTAATCTAATATATTTTATACTTGTTATTTTCTCTTTTCTTAAACCAATATTTTTCCCTTCTGGAAAACCAATGAACTGCCTGTTTTTCTTCTCTTTGCCTTTTGGGGGCTTGATTTGCTCCAACACAAGAGTTTAGGAGGGGAGAAAAGAAAAGCTGAAGTCATGCTGAAGACACTTAACCAGGTGGACCTATACTGAACGAGCCCTCTGGAAAATGACCATTGTGTGGTTAAAATTAAAGCCTGTGTAAAAGCCACAGAGTAAATCAAGGAAGCATGGATAAAATGTCCAGAGGGCCCGGGGCAGAGCAGCTGAAGAGGAAGACAGAGCCGCTTGTTCTGGTCTCCGTGGAAGAGTAGCTGGATTAAGAGGCTGCGCATGTGTGGAAGACCCTACAGAAGATATCTGCCAATAAGACCGTGAGTTCAAGTGTGTTAAGCCAGGGAGCATGATAATACCTTGACAATACTACAAACACCTAGAGACACCTTTTTGGTGTAGTGTTACATTTACATTTACATTTACGGCATTTAGCAGACGCTCTTATCCAGAGCGACTTACAAAGTGCTTTGCTTCTGATCACAGAATACATCCTAGGAAATAGTACAAACAGGCCAGAATTCAAGACACCATTGAGTCAGACTACTACTAAACTACAGAAGTCAGTATCATTACCTAGTGTTTTGCAAGTTAGACATTTGCCAAGAAGCACAAATAACCATAAACAGACATACAATTTAAGAACAACGGCAAGTGGTATCAGCTGAATTAGTGCTCTGGTAAGAACTCAACAAACAGGTGAGTCTTCAGTCTACACTTGAAGATAGTAATAGACTCTGCAGTCCTAGCAGCTAATGGAAGGTCGTTCCACTATCTTGGAGCCAGGACGGAGAATAGTCTGGAGCTTTGTCTTCCATGAGACTTTAAGCATGGAGTTTCAAGTCAAGCCAAGCATGAGGTTCTAAGTGTTCGCTGTACAGATCGGCTTTTTACCATGGACATCATGTAGGGAGGGGCAAGTCCATTTTTGGCTTTGTAAGCAAGCATCAAGGTTTTATATCTGATGCGTGCCGCTACTGGAAGCCAGTGAAGTGAGCGTGTTACAGTCCCATCGGTTTTCTTAAGATCCCCCTAAATGGTAATTTTCTGAGTGCAGGACTGCAGATAGCTGAACCTTTTGGATGGCAGACCCCTCACAGCACAACAATGACACACGAAGAAAACCTACCGCAACATCACTGTGTCTGACCAAGCCCATTCCATTACCATGTCAGTAGTAACTCTATATGTGGGTTCACAACTCAGACTATACTTTGTTACTAGTGGTTTTGTGGTCCTACAAATCGTGACTGGGGTGGCTAATGAATTGTGCGTACGTACCAACAGGTTATAGCAGTAACTGTACATTTCAGATGTGCTCAGATGTACCTTAGATTACTAATGCTGTATTAAAGCATGTCATTGGCTATGGCAAGAACCTGCTTAACATTGTTGCCTCGAGCATACTGCTAAATCAATACCAGTGCTGTCTCACCTTTTGGTGATCACATTGTGAATGTGAATGATAATAATACAGCAATGTACCATGCAGTCTTAGGGCTGTGTCAGATCTGCCGCTTGTTTTGTGTAAGTATTCTTTTAGAGAGAAGTGCAGTAAAACTATCCTGTTTATAGTACACCAGTGTGAAACCCCACAATCACATAAACATAATCATGAGTGAACCATTTGCTTAAGTGGAAAACCGATTTGAGAATCACATGCCATGTATATGAGTCAAACTGAAGAAAAGTCCAAGTATATGACGATTAAAAACCACAACAAGCTGTAAATAAACACAAAGCCTCATATCAAGAGCACTCATCCTTTATGATGTTATAAAAAGCCTTTATTCCAAAGATATATCCACTATCAGGTGGATATATCATGCTCATTTTACTAAATCTGGTACCTTCTCATGGCTGTAGCTGTGATGGAAACCCCTATACCTAAAATTTACAACCTACATTACATCATGGTTTATTTATCTTCGAGATGCACGGCTGTGTCACCATTAGCAGCCGGTGCCCTGGCACTAAAGGCATTCCAACACCATTATGAGCCATTTCTATAATGATTCACAGGTGACCACACCTTCCCATGACAAGAGGGCAGCATCCCAGCACTGCCTAGACCTGCAGGCTCAGCGACTGGATCAGCGAAGGTTCCCTATCGACCCAACTGATGCTCTGGGTCACAACCAGTGGCGCCAAACCCAGACAAGCTTGTTATTTATGTGCAGGTGGAAGAAAGCATCAAAATCTAACAATGACACTCCATTAAGCAAATTATAAATGGTCCTGTCTACCAGGTTTTGTTTTGAAGGTAATATGATGCACAGGGTTTGAAATTGGGGCAGCTCAGACTTATGATGATACATGTTTCCAACAATGAGTGGGGGACAGAATCACCATATTTTACAGTCTGTTAAATGCGGTGATCTCATAGCCCCCCACCCACTCATCACCACCACCATGCACACACCCCTCAACCAAAGGCCCTGCGGAGGAGACATACCTGCTCTGGGTTGTACTTGGAGAGCACGCCATTTCCATGAAACTCCTCCAACACATCTTTCAGCTTCTTAGAGGAATCTGCATATGAAAAATTTAAGAGGTCATGTGAGAGCACTACAAAAGCATTCCTAGGTAAACCTTAAAAGTGCTTCATACAGCATCAGGCACAAAAGGGCCCAAAAGACTGGTAGGACATCTCTGTGGTTGGCTTGCTGATGTGGAAATTTTCTAGTTATAAATGTCAAATGATAACCAGTATTTAGTCAGTAATTGATGCATGCCTTTACTTTCAATACAAAATTAAAATAAAAAAACATAATAAAAGATTATAATGGCAATATATAAAAAATCTACAAACATAATTTAAAACAATAATAAAATGCATGTGAAAACACATGCAGAATATAAAATCACTATCTGTATATCAGTCAGTACTTTCCTCCATATGTTTTAAAATAATCTCATCCATCTGCATCCTTTATAAATTGTAATGAAAATGTAAAATTGTACATAATTGGCTGTGGCAAGATTAAACAATAGACTTGGAAACACACGCAGTCTGGTCACCATGGATACAAAATGTCTGATGCTGGAACAGCTTAACACTGATAAATCAAGCACAGTGCTGTTTTCTGTGTTCATCTTTTTTGTGTTCATAATGCGAATGTGAAAAATAATGGTCCAGTGATGTATTTGGTGCAGAACTGCGTATCGAATGCCCTGCGCAGAAACAGAAATGGAAAAGATGACAACAGAGCATGTTGCCATGAGCAGACCGTGAGTTTGTATAATACTGACTCACCCAGACACTCTGTGGCTCCTGCCACAATATTCATAGGCTGACACTAATCTCACCTCAGATCTGATGAGGGTGATCCCCGTGTCTCCCACCAACTACACATCTGACTCAATGTGACTCAACAGTTTATAGCATCTTACTCTTCAGCAATTAATACAGATAGATATATAGATAGATAGATAGATAGATAGATAGATAGATAGATAGATAGATAGATAGATAGATAGATAGATAGATAGATAGATAGATAGATAGATAGATAATATATCTATCTTTTGAAGTTAATATGAAAGTTGTATAGCTACAAGAATGACAAGAGAGGAAGAAAGGAATCTGGCTTAGTCAAAAATGAAGCACTTTGCACTAAACATACGCTTATGAACAAAAACTAAACCTCACGTCCTCCGTAATCTAAGCAAAAATTAGTCATCCTTTCTCAGGTAACGCATCTGAACACACTGGTAGGAAAGAGTGACCTCACGCTTACTTCAACAGCTCCAGATTTATGAGCTTGCTCTTCAGTGTTGTTCCTGTGTTTCTCCTTTGAAATAACAGGTCAGATAGAAGGGACACATACAAGGACTAAGAGTTCTGAGGGTGTGACTGACAAACATCCCTTTAGCAGTGATTTATACAATAAATGTCTAAAGAGAGACATGTAGCATAAAAAACAACACAAAACACAACCCCCCCCCCCAAAAAAAAAAATAAAAACAAAAAGAAAAAAAAAAACAAAAGAAATTGTCAACTTCTTTAAGAAAAATTGAGAAAATCATAAGATGGATACTGATACTCAAAGCACAACACAAAGTTTGGTTTCGGTGTCAGTAAACACTTTCCTAGTAGTGTGGCTCTGAGCATTTGTGACATTTGTGTACATTAGTGCTGTGAATGAGAGTGAATCTCCTATTAATAGCTTGTTGGAGATACCTGACAAATACATTTCCATGATTATAAACACCATTAATAACAAGTGAGCCTTTACACGCACACACAAAGTACATATATAGAAACCTCTCATAGACCTGTGATCTTCTACTGGAACACAGAAGAGCTAAGGGAACCTGTAAAATTATTTGAATTATTTTCTTTGTAATTTGCTGATGACTGCTGAGTCATCCCCACAGAAGCTACCATGCTCAGCAAAAGTAGGATGGCTCCCTATCCACCTTTACTTCACTAAAGGTAAATTAATTTATCTGCTGCAAATTGATACAAACACAAATGCAGAATCAATATCTACACATTTTCTTCCTTAAAATAAGGGACAGCGTCTTAGCCCAATATGTTATTAAGACTGGGAGCTCAGTTAACGATGTTTCAATCACTTTTTCCATCAATTATCATTTAGACAAGGGAAAATTTGAATGAACAAGATTTTCCAGATAAATAATTTGGAATAATTGTAATGATTCTTTATATTTACATAAGCAGAGTCAAATATCCTATTCACCACAAGTGGTCAAAGTAGTCATCAAAAAATAAGCACCTTTTGGCTTTCTGAGGATAAAATTTTATGAGAACAAAACGTAAGTACTGGTTTACGACATTCAATCAGCTTTAGCATGTATAATGCTGCCTGTATTACAGCAGCAGGCAGGCATTCACATGGTGTCTGGAAGAAAGTTCCTTTCTGTTTGAATGAGCTTGTGATTGTGAGTGCAGACCAGATGACGCATATTCCCCAAGTGCTCATAGAGGTACACAATGAATGAATCAGATCTACTGGAAAATGCAAGATCTACAAACACAAGAAAATAATTAAAAAAAAAATCCTGATGACTTTTCAAAAGATTTGACAAGATTTACAAAAGATTTTCAACAAAATGCTGTATGTGGACAATGAAGCATTAGATCTTATATGAATACATTACCAATGTCACGTGTACAGCTAAGTAAAAGAGAATCATATGTCTTTTCTTCTAAAACAACAATATTGAAATTATTAGGGTTCACACACACATAGTGTGGGAACCCTATTGTAATTGTTAGGATTTTTCTTTCTTATTCTTTGTCCCATTTTTTGACCTAAAACGTATTGTGCAGCCTAGACCGTAATGCCTAGAAACCCCAAACTTGGCAAAAAGGTTCAGTTAACTCCAAGGACCAGATTCCCATACAGGGACCCAAATTGGCCTGATGGTGGCGCTATAGCAGACCATATTGACTTTTTGTCCATATCTCCTACACCGTAGGTCCTAGAACCAAAATTCCAGTTCCTATACATTCCTTGACTAAATTCAATAGGACAATTAATATACAACCATTAAGCTCCGCCCACTTAGATTTCGAGTTAATTTGCATAATGTCCAAAATCACACACATCTTTGAGCGCGAACTAGTCCCTGGATTTTTCACATATATGCACATATGTGGTATCAAAACGTTCAGAAGAGTCTGAACTTTAAAACGTATCCAACAAAAATGCTAATTTCTTCACTACCTAGTCAGTATAAGCCAATCAAATGAGAGGGCGTAAATTCAATAGTAAATTTGGCGCATATGGAGCTCTAACTTAAGAAAACTTGCATGTAATGAGATGGCACTTCACAGACAGCTTCCCTGTGAGGGTCTGGAGCAGCTCGCAGAGGTTGCCATACCTCACCTGCTAGGGGGCGCTATAACATGCAAAAATTTGCCCCATGCACTCAGATTGGCCGATCCACATGAAACTTGGCAGACATCATCTATGGGCCTCTGGGAACCAGGTCCTAAAGCAGACATGCCATACTTCCAAAATGGCTGACGTAATCGGCCAATCAGTGATCGGCACGCGTTTGACAGGCTTACCATTGGTCGATCTGCACGAAACCTCTTGGGTGTGGACAAGTGCACGCCCCCTATAACATAATCCAGCCGGGTGTCGATTGGCCACTGGGGGGCGCTATTGCAAAAAAAGCAAGTGTATCCCCTACATAATTCCACTTGGGAACATGCAGTTGGACTCTTTTGATTCCTTGCAGTAGTGCGAACAACTTTCCCATTACATGTCCTATTAAAAAATGCACAGTTTATTTACAGTTAATAATAGTTTGAAATCATCACTTTTCATACTCCTCCTAGGATTTTCATACTATCATGTCAAGCAAAGTCTTATAATACTCTACAGAGTGTGAAATCAAAAAACAATCCAAAGATTTTGGATTTGAGGACACTTATACCTGCTAAATATTTTTTTTAATGGACAGCATCGATACATATAATATTCATATTCTTAAAGCTCTTTCATATTTTACCCAATTCTGACCAAAATGCACAAGCCCATTCAGAATCCCATCCTGAACAAATTTGTCAAGTTTCATCTAAATCTGTTATCGTATGGCTCTACAGTGCAGTATTATATACAATGCATTAAAATGCATGTAAAGTCCCTCTGTCACCTTCTCCTTCTCACACGCACGCAAGCTGAAACTCACAGACACTCAGTCTCTCTCACACTCTCACCCACATTCCCCCTCCCATCTCTGTGCCCTAAGTAAACATTGCTCTGGCTACCTAGATCTCTCTGTGTCTATTAACCAGGCACACACACATACAGGCGCAAGCAGGCCTTCCTATAGCATTCACAATGACACTTCCCTAGCCATACCCACCCATATCTCAGTGACTAACACATGCTTATACAAACTGATATTTGGCTTCTTTTTTGTCTCTCTCTCACACAAACACAGACACACACACCTTTATACCTATATGTATGTATAGTTTCTATGTATACTTATGTATGTATGTATTAGTATATGTTGTCATAGTTTGAGTACATACACTACCACACACACACACACACACACTTCTACCTAAATGTATGTATAGTTTGTATGCATATCTGTACAGTCATAACAGTCATGTCAGTCCAGTCATGTCAGTCATTTCAGTCCAGTCATATCAGTCATGTCAGTCCAGTCATGTCAGACATAAGTCATGTCAGTCATATCAGTCATGTCATTACAGTCATGCCAGTCATGTCACTAATTCCAGTTATGTCAGTCATATCAGTCATATTACTTTTGTTCATCATGCCAGTGATGTCATTTCAGTCATGCCAGTCATATCAGTTATGTCAGTCATGCCAGTCATGTCAGTCATGTAATGCCAGGCTTTGCAGACTACATTCATACTTTGAATACACGGGCAGTCATGTTAGGCGTGCAAGGTGTGCAAGGAGTGAATTAACAAAGCATAGTCTCTGGCACCCTCAATCTCTCTCTGTCTGTAATATACAGGCCCAATCATGTATAGACACATGCAGGCCTTCCTATATTGTTCACATAGATGCAGCCCTAGCCAGATGTGCTATTTCTGTGTCTCCCTTTCTGACACACGCAGATGTCATCACACACTATCTGTAGAGCACACACTGGCCAAACCCAAACAGCTTCTTTTCACTTTTAGGTCTAAAGGACCTTTTGGGCTTCCTTTTGCCTATTGAGGCCAAAATATGCCTATTTGTGTGTGAACCCGCCAATCGCCGCTTGCGGCTATATTTTAATCTTTGAGGCTGGTAACTTCCTACATTGTCCTCTACATTGTGTTGTGTGTGCTCATGTTGTTAGTAACATGTAAAAACATTGGAGGATTTTAATAAATTTTGGAAGATCTGTGTAGAAGAACAACTGAAAAAGCAGAATTTAGGCTGATCAATGTCCACAATTGATTTCCTTGTTTGTTTGTGAATGTATTAGTGCCACTTAGTGACTCACTGAATTGTAAGATCAATACTGACTATGAAATTAAAAAGGCTTAAAAAATATATAAATAAAATAAAGAAATACAGTTAAAATTGAGTAAAACTGAACAAATTCTACTTCATCATTACTTAATCTATCATGGTCAGAAACCCAAATATGCAGTCTAAGGACAAACTACAAAGCATCAAAGTAGAAATACTTTCTTCTTCAACCAAGCTGATTTCACACACTTTACTAAGACTTTGAATTCTGTTTATAAGAATGGTTATGTGTAAAACTATATTTAGTTTTAAACAGAAGCTATATAATATAGAAGTTGAAATTTAGAATGAACATCATTACTGTTATTAAAATGCTAAATGCATAAAATCCTAGTATGGCATCATTATCAGTATGGCTGTCAACATTACCAGCAGTGCTTTGTAAAAGCCCAGTTTCATATTACACATATCCAGGACATTACAGGTCCTTTGCTGGGACAATAATTCAAATTAGCCTAGACCATTAATGACCAGATAAACAAAAAAAGCTAAACAGTTGCCCTTAAAAATTTAATATAGATAAGTGCTTATGGATTTGTATACAGAAAAAAGTTAAGAAAAACGATTAACGGCAATAGTTGGACTGAGATGATACAAGAAGACTCAAAACTCTCCGTGAACTGGGGATCTTGCCTTTCTGTGGCTGGGACAAACATGCATGTTACCTGCATTTACCCAGCAGATATGCCCCGATCCACCTGGAAGAACGCCGCTCATTTAAACAATCTAACCATCTAACCAGTGTGAAATCAGCAGGTCTCAATCAGCAAGCCAGCTGGTGGGCAGGGAACCCTGAGCAGAGACAGGGGCTTCACTCTGTGCTGTGGACAACTCATAGTACTCACACTCGCTGTACTGCTGCAGTTGAGAGAACTCGGCCGGGCTCAGACACACCCAGCTCCGGTCGCCCATGTCAGCGGGTGGTGCAGGCGTGGGACCAGAGACGGCGCTGATTAGCCCTGGCTGAGGTGGGAACCCACGGAGGAGAACAGGTCTGGCGTCATCGTGCCTCCTTCTGTGACCAGATGGCGAAAGGTGGCGGTGGAGTGGGACAAGCAGCGGTGGGGAGACGGGAGGACGAGTGTGGAGTCAAGGTGACACGGCTGAGCTGTGACAGGCAGGGGCTGCGATTAGCACCACAGGGAGGTTGACACAGGAGATCGCAGTAAAGCTGAACTGATGACCTTTGAACTGCAATAACCTATGAAGAGAAAAGGATGACTGAAACGCCTTTAGACATGTCCAGGATTATGGTTCACACAGGGTGTATATAAACACATTACACTGCACATGTAAAAAAACAGAAATTGTTTAACAATGTTAACACAACCTGAAATCAGACTCTATATTTTTTCTAGTTCATCCATTAAAAGTAACATCACATTGGTCTCTGACACAGAACTATGAGTTCAAAGGGCCAGTCTGGACATGGATCACATGGTTCCAGCCTGCATCTGTGCTCAGACTGTAAAACTAATCAATGCGTGTGTCTCCCCCCCCCCCCCCTGTTTATCCCTCTATCTGTCTGTCTTTCTTTATCTGTCTGTCTCTTTCTCTAAGAATAAAGGGAGGATTAGCAAAGTGAATTGCATAATAAAAATCAAAAGCCATTTACCAGCACAGCACATTAGACCACATAAAATCTCTGTGAGGACATGAAGCAGGAGGAACAACATTGACAGGGGACGGAGTGGTAGAGAACCATAGGTCACTAGCATACATCCACGGATGAGCCAAAATATGTTTGATGATTTAAACACACACACACACACACACACACACACACACACACACACACACACACACACACACACACACACACACACACACACCAAACCAATGAAGGAAAACATGTTATTATACTCTAATTATTGACAGCTTTGCACACTCTTGGTGTTCTGTTAACTAACTTCATGAAGCAGCCAGCTATGATGCATCTCCATCAGTCCCGAAGGTGTCCTCACATATGCAGAGCACTTGTAGAGTGATGAACTACAGGTCTGACATCAAACTGTTTGCATCAAATTATGTGCATGCAGAGCCGGAGTGGCTAATTGGGAGATTCAGGAGTAATCCCGATGGTCCGGCTCATGTCAATCTCTAGTTTGGGCCGATGGGGAGAGAAAAATAATTTTGGGCCGGATTTGGGCATGAAACTCCCAGCTGAAAAAGGGGCCCACTCTGGCCCTGTGTGCATGTGTGTCTGTTGAGAATGAATTAATATATAACACTTTTCCCAAATTATAGTAGTCTTTTAAACAAATAGCATAAGCATAATCCATCAGATTAAATGCCTTCTTGTACTATTAATAATGTGCACTTAGTCAGGGCTGTGTTGAATGTGTTTTGAGTGTTGCTAATACATTTAGTTTGCATCAGTTAAGCCATCAAGATAGATAATAATAAAAAATATATAAGATTGGTATAGACTATCAAAACCTATATAAAACTATAAAACTACAAACTACACAACATGTTTGACCATAGGTCTCTCTTACCTCCTAAATCTCAGTTGATCCCCTAGAGATAAATACTCTAAACTTCACCACTCATTTTATATGTATGAACAACAGATATAGATTAGCACTGATTAGTGATACTTATTTGTATATAATTGAATGGTTGATTTGATTATAAAAATCTGATAAGGATGTCTGGTTGTCTGGAGATGATGACGAAAAAATGAAACAAATGCTTGTTAATGAATCTGAACAGAATGCTGAACAGAATCTTGTGATTGTAAAGTTCTTTGGTAACTTGAAGTGGTTTTGAATGAATGTAATATACATTTAAATATGTGGTCTCTACAGATGATATATTCCATATTAAACATAATCATTTTGTTTTTGTTATCATTCTATTATTTATCCAGTAATGGATTTGCATCCGTCCAGGACCTTCCAGAATCAAGAGCAGAAAATGAATGATTGTATTGTTCCTATGGGACAACCATGCTGTCACGTAGGGCAACGCCCCCTCTCGTAGCTGTCACTCTGGGTTCCCTCATGTCTGTGTTCCCTGCCTGTTTTCCCGCCCTGCTCGTTTATTTTGATATTCCTCGTTTGTTACCACGCCCCTGTGTCATTGTCATCACCTGTCCCTAGTTTGGTTCTATGTATATAAGTCCCGTCATTCCCCAGTCGTGTCATCCGTGATTTTGTCTATCAGTTGGTTTGTTTATCCCGTCGGTACGTGCATTCGTGAGTTTACGCTGTGTTTCTGTTTTCCGTATTTGTTCTGCCTGCTCCGTGTCTCCCCGTCGTGTTTAAGTTCCCTGTGCCATTATGCCCGTGTACCTTACCTGTTCTGGCTGCCCTCCCGGTTTGACCCACGCCTGTCCTTTCGACTCTGATTTTGGTATTCCCTTTAATAAATCTCGCTCCTCTCAGCGATTGTGTCCGTCTCCTCGCTCCGTGGCGCAAGCCACGTTACATAATCACGGATCTAACGAGGACACAGCGAGAGAGCGAGACTCCGGTGAGTTTAGTCGCTGTAACGAGTTGTTGGCTGCTTCCGTGCAGTTTAACTCTCATGTGTTACAGCGCGAACGAGCCGGAGACAGGAATACCCCTGGCGCTGTGGGAACAAGGAAGTCTCGTCGCAGACCGAAGAAAGCGCAGTCTCTTACTACTGGCTTTTGCGGCGAGACTCCTTTTGAGCGCTGTAAGTCTGCCCTGCTTGACGAACGCCACAGGGGTGAGCAACCTGTGGTACAAGCAGCGGGCAGACGGAGGGAATGCACAGACGAGCTTTGGCTTACCCCTCGGTCGGCTCTCAATGGCTGCTGCGAGCTCCCGACGCCTCAGAGGAGGCGGAGCCATCGCAGAGAGAGCCACCGAGGGGCGTGTGTGTCTGTGTGTTCTTCCAGGCTCAACCCGGACACTGAGGAGGAGGACCTAACACCGCTGATCCCGCCGGCTACTCCACAGGACACCCCCATGTATTTTTTGGGGGGGAGTACAAGCCACGTCGGCTTGGCGGACACGCCCCCCGATGACGTCGGCTTAGTGGCTCCGCCCCCCGAGGACGTCGGCTTAGTGGCTCCGCCCCCCGAGGACGTCAGTATGGCGGTTCTGCCCCCCGAGGACGTCAGTATGGCGGTTCCGCCCCCCGAGGACGTCGGCTTGGTGGCTCCGCCCCCCGAGTGCATCTCCTCACCTCAGATTCCTGTCCCCGCTGCCCGTAGGCAGTCTGTGCCTGTTCCTGTCCCCGCTGCCTGTAGGCAGTCCGTGCCGGTTCCTGTCCCTGCGACCCAGGAGAGGTCGTTCACGCCGGTTCCTGTCCCTGCGACCCAGGAGAGGTCGTTCACGCCGGTTCCTGTCCCCGCGACCCAGGAGAGGTCGTTCACGCCGGTTCCTGTCCCCGCTGCCCGTCGGCAGTTCGTGCCTGTTCCTGTCCCCGCTGCCCGTCGGCAGTTCGTGCCTGTTCCTGTCCCCGCGACCCTGGAGGGGTCGTCCACGCCGGTTCCTGTCCCCGCGACCCTGGAGGGGTCGTCCACGCCGGTTCCTGTCCCCGCGACCCTGGAGGGGTCGTCCACGCCGGTTCCTGTCCCCGCGACCCTGGAGGGGTCGTCCACGCCGGCTCCTGTTCCCGCTGCCCGCCAGCGGACCCTGCCTGTTCCCGCTGCCCGCCAGCGGACCCTGCCTGTTCCCGCTGCCCGCCAGCGGACCCTGCCTGTTCCCGCTGCCCGCCGCCCGGCCGCGCCTGTTCCCGCTGCCCGCCGCCCGGCCGCGCCTGTGTCCCCAGAGACTGTGCTGCCCTCTATTGGGCCTGGACGTTTTGTGCCCTGTGCCCCCGTCTCTTTGCCCATGTTCCCCTTGCTCCCTTGTTCTGTCCCCGGTTTTGTGTTGGTCCCAATCCCTGTGTGTGTACCTGTTCGTGTCCTTGTGCCCGTCCCTGTGTCTGTGTCTGGTCGGTCCCTCCAGGTCCCTGTCCCTGTGTCTGTTCCCCAAGTAATCACCCATTTTGTTCCTGTCCCAGTCTCGGTTGTCCAAGCCATGTTTGCCTCCGTGTGTGCCTCTGCCCTGTCCCCTGGCCCCACTCCCGTGTCTGTCCCCGGTCCTGTCCTGTCCAGTCCTGCTCCCGTGCCTTGCCCTGTCCCTGCCTGTATCGCCATGCCCCGGCCCAGCTCCTGGCCCGTCTCTGGTTCCCCTGTCTTTGTCCCTGCCATGCCCCAGGCCCCATGTCCTGTTCGGCCCGGTCCTGTCCCTCTGGTCTGTCCTGTGTCTGCTGTTCCTGTCCCTCGCGGTGTGCCGTAGTTCCCTGTCCTGTCCTAGTTTGTGTCCCTGTCCTGTCTGCCCTTGCGTGCCCCGGAGTGGCACGCTTTGAGGGGGGGTTCTGTCACGTAGGGCAACGCCCCCTCTCGTAGCTGTCACTCTGGGTTCCCTCATGTCTGTGTTCCCTGCCTGTTTTCCCGCCCTGCTCGTTTATTTTGATATTCCTCGTTTGTTACCACGCCCCTGTGTCATTGTCATCACCTGTCCCTAGTTTGGTTCTATGTATATAAGTCCCGTCATTCCCCAGTCGTGTCATCCGTGATTTTGTCTATCAGTTGGTTTGTTTATCCCGTCGGTACGTGCATTCGTGAGTTTACGCTGTGTTTCTGTTTTCCGTATTTGTTCTGCCTGCTCCGTGTCTCCCCGTCGTGTTTAAGTTCCCTGTGCCATTATGCCCGTGTACCTTACCTGTTCTGGCTGCCCTCCCGGTTTGACCCACGCCTGTCCTTTCGACTCTGATTTTGGTATTCCCTTTAATAAATCTCGCTCCTCTCAGCGATTGTGTCCGTCTCCTCGCTCCGTGGCGCAAGCCACGTTACACATGCCTCCCTGAACTAAAACTTCAATATCAACTCCCTTCATCATGGTGCATGTTATCTTGATTTAACATATGGATCATCATTCTCAGAGCACACTCCAAGACAACTAAAAACTTGTAATCCCAAAGTAGTACTTTTAGATTAGGAACCAAGAATAAAACATAAATTTAGACATAGACTGTTGAATTATTAAGGCCTAGATATATTACCTCAAAGTTGGATAAAAACTTTTCATTAATTAGGTATCTGTTCATAGTTCTTTCGTGGTGATCAAATTGCTGACAGTTTGCGTTTGCGACCACAGATGAGTTTGGTTCCATTTGCAGCCTGTTCATCACAGACATGTGTATGTGTAACAGAACACACACTTACATATTACTATATGAAATATTGGACAGTTGAAATGAGCAATTAGGTCAGCAAAAGCTTGTGAAAGGAAATTACACTGACCTGACAATATCTAATAAATATCAGACTGGATATTAATAAAAAGTATAAACAAAGTTGTCAAACCAATGACATGATGAATACATACAGCAGGTAGGTGATCTCCTCACCTTTAGTTCTAAAAGCAGGACGTTATGTCCAGCTGCTGGTCTCTGCTACTGAGCTCGATGTAAAACACATTTGGTAAATGCACTGCAAAAATCCAAACATGTAACACACACACACACACACACACACACACACACACACACACACACACACACACACACACACACACACTCATTCTTCTTTAGCAGTTCCTTTACTCAGAAGGAACAAGTGTGCATTTGTGCATTTTAACAAGCCTGAAACATAGAAGACTCCATAAAACTGCCTCCATAGTCACAAATCCAGCAAAACTCACAGCCATGATCAAAGGAGAGACACAGACGTGTCAGAGAGAACATCAGATGAACATGAGAGTTCCACTACCTGCACTACTTCAGCTGACACATAATTTAATTCAGACATCAGTTGACAGTGGGCAATTTTGTCATCAATAGCTTTCTTGTTCCCAATAACTTTCTTTTCTCTCTCTCTCTCTCTCTCTGGTGGAAAACATACAGTACTTTTTGGTTATTTTACGGCTTTTTCCTTAGTAGCTATATTCCTTTACCTAAAAAATTGAAAATGTTCATTATTCTGGACTAATTTTAACTCTGATGCAGAATACTTTGTTTATGTTTTCATTAATATTCAGTCAGATTATTTCTTAGATATTGTCAGATCACAGTGTCATTTCCTTTCCCTGTGCTCCCTCAACTGTCCTGTTAGTAACATGTAAGTGTGGATCCTGTTACACATACAGGTCTTTATTCCTCTACTATGTCCAGAACACATACACATGTCTGTGATGAGCAGAATGCAAATGGGGCCAAACTCATCTGTGGTCCCCAACCTAAGCTGTCGACAATTTGATCACATAACAACTGTGAACACATACCTAATTAATGAAAATCTTTTATCCAACATTTTTTGTCTTTTGTTTCAGGTATTAAGTAATTCAGACATTACTTTCTTACATTTATTTAAATTTATTTTAGGGAGTTTTTCCTTGCCACTGTCGCCTTTGGCTTGCTCACTGGGGGCTAGGACTCGGCACTTGTAAAGCTGCTTTGTGACAACAACTGTTGTAAAAAGCGCTATATAAATAAAATTTGATTGATTGATTTTATTCTTGGTTCCTAACTTTTAGATTACAAGTTTTTTTTTATTCTTTTGTAATCTGCTGTGGGAATGCTGATCCATATGTTAAACATGTCATATTTGTGTCTATAAGGAATGGAGTATAATCAAGAACACATACCGACATCCAAACAATGTTAAATATGAAGAACACTTGCACTGACAGGCCAGATAAGCCAGTGGAGACATCCTAAGAGCAGGAAGATCACGAGACACATTTAATGGGTCTTTGTGTCTGCGTGTTTGTGTGGGTTTGTGTGTGTGATTGTGTGAGTCTGTGCACGTCTACAAGGTTGGCCTGTCAAGACACGTGCTGATCACCAGGACGGGGCCTCCCCTCTGTGCCGAGAGGGAATCTGTTTGCTCAGGCAGTTGCCTGGCAACCTGACGTCATAAGTTTGCAGTAAGAAGATGAAGTGGGGGGAGGGGCTTGGTGGAGCTGTGTGAATGTGCATGTGAGTGAATATTCGAGTGTCTGTCTGTGTCCTACCAGCATAAAGATAAAACAACAAAGGATATAGGGAACCTTCCAGTCTGTGGATATTTTAAAGCGGAAGGCAGTACTAGAGTGCCATGTACATTCTTTAATGTCTTTTGACACTCCACTAAACTGGCTTATATCACATTTCCAGGACACCATCAGTGGCACTTTATGTTGTATTTCATGGCCAAGGCTGGTTTGGGAACAGCCAGGGTGCGAATAAAGCAATATGCTTCACTCCTCAATCTGGATCACTTAAGCACTTGAGACGCAAACAAAGAACAATCACAATATTGAGCTTCACAGCCTGTTATCTATTTCACCATCTAACCACATGCTTGCTGACATTTTCACATTTGTATATAAACCTTTTACAAGCAGTCAATGTCCCTGTATTAACTGGATATCACTGGAAGCAGCATTTTCTATCCTAAAGATTGAGAAGCTTAAAGGAGCTTTTGTTTGCTATACATTAATGTTCCAGGTTTCTTAATGATCTGTTCTACAATTGAACACAAATGAGTGCACATCATGGCAGTATGGTGAAAACATTATGGGATGTAAAAGGGGACCGTGAAGAACAGACTCTCAAGAGTCAGCTCAGCTCTTTCTTCCTCCTCTGTAGTTTGACCCTATTCACTGAGATAATGAGCCTGAGTCATTCATGCCTCACAGAGGGAGGGAGATGGCTTCCTCCCTGCTCAATGCTGCTTTCCTTTCTCTCACTTTGGTCTGGTTTTATGGTAGCAACATTTATAAACACCATTTGTATGGTTGTGTAATGGCTGTGAGGGTCACATTGGTGTTTTGTATTGGTTTAGCTTCTTTACCCTGTGTCTCTTCACCTCTTTGTGTTGCAGCTCCATGTACCTTAGTCGATTCACCACTTCCTCATCCACTGACACTCCATTACATTCATGCCATGTAGTATTTATATCTCTCCCTCACATCTATATTATATGTCCCTCTTTCTCTCATTTTCTCTGTCCTGCTCTTTATCTCTCCCCCTCTCTGTCTATCCCTCCATCTCTTGCTTGTTTCCCACTAAACAACCAGACAGACTCCTAATTGCTCTTCTTTTCATGTAGAATTTATGTGAGCATTAGGCTACCTCTTCTCTCTACCACTACCACACAGTCTACAACGGTTCCTCTCATCCTGTTATATTACACGTTTTAGTGAAGAAAAAATATATATAGCCATTGTCCTTACAAGACAGTTAACATCCAATTTAATGAGCACAAAACGGATATAGCAAACCTAAAATAATTAAGCATGATACAGACATCATTATTCTAGAATTAAAATAACATACAGCTAATTATACAAAACATAGGGAATCAAATTCATCCTTCCCAGAACTTCAAGCAGTGTCTGTTGTCTTAATGTCTTGGGCGTGTTTAGTTCAAGCATCATACAGCAGTTTAAATCTAGATTTGTATATGTTACCCCAAACATATATAATGTAGCTCTGATTAAATAGCACACACATAATGTAAATGCACTAGCAACATAAAAGTCAAGAACTTAATATAGGCTTAATATATATTGTGACTGGACACAATGACAGTGTATCTCTGTCTGACATGATCCTGATCCAATGTTCCATCTCAATACGTACTTGCCACTTTGATTGCATAATTTTTTTCCACATAGCCCTCTCTAAAAGGCAACAGAAGTGTGGTTTAGATGTTTTTTCTTTAGTAGGCTCACTTAGCTGGATTGTGTGTCTCTGACTTATGTGCACTTCAGCATGCAACACAGTTGGCTGTCCAGGTGGAGTCTGTTTCTTTGTGGAAGGCTTTCACATGGTCCCGGCGTGCTTTGCCGAGGACACTGCACTGCCAAATTTGGACACTGATCATGAGCGGGATGAAAGAGTCAGAGAGGTACAGCCAAGTGACATCACCCCCGTCTCGCGGGGGACAGTGAGCAGGCAGGAACGAAGAGATCAGCTCTTGATAAATGAAGGGGCTGATCACAAGATGTTGCCTGCCCGTGAGCAGAGCTGGGACTGGGGGCGGAGCCCGTGGAGAAATGACACGTCCCCAAACAGAGACAGTTACTGTAATAAACGTCCTCAAACCCTGTTGATCCGCTGGTCTGGGCACCTCGTGGGTCCACCCCCGCCGCCCACAAACATTCCCTCCAAACCCACTCACCGCTGCTCAGTACACCACCGGGGATGCACAGGCAGCATGGCTGGTAGATTTAAGAGGTTGTGGTAAAGTGCACTGGCCTGGAAGTGTAATATTTGGCTCAAATTGCAGGGATGATTCTGAGTTAGAACTGATAAGGCGTTTTATCAATGTTTTTAGGAAGCTGCAAACATCAGTCACCAGTCCCAGAGGGAAAGGGGGTATAATATGTTTAATGCAGGCATATAATTGTCTGCTAGGTAAATGGAATGGGAGAAATTCAGATTTCTATGATAAAAAAGGCTATGTGGAATAGACAAGCAAAAATCTTTATGTGCATTTCATCTAAATCATATTTACATTTTCTCAGTTACACATTCATTACATAGTGTGTTATTTATTATTAGAACTGGTGTATTGTTGAATGGCTATTTAAAAAATCGACCAAAGGTCTCTTGGTCTCTTGCTCTCCTAATAAACATGTTACATTTGAGGACACTGAGGGAATTTTACTTGGGTTTTTAGGGACATTAAGATAAGCACAACCCTGTATCTCCCAAGTGTTTCTCAGTTTCACAAAGGGACATTTTTGTACCATTGCAACAGGATAAGGAACACATTACCAAGCCTTCGTACCATATTTTGAATTCTAGCTTCTTTAGAGTCAAATGCATCAAACACAATGGCTACTGTTAGACTGATTAAAAGTTTCAAATGCTCAACATTCCTGTTTTCTTTATGGTGCTCATAAGCATAATTGCACACAGCTTTGTCCCACCATTTTAATCTAATATAGAAACTAAAAAGAGCTATTAGAAAATTAAAACTCATAATGTTCAGTGGTAAGTAATGCCTAGTCATTGGGCAGACAGTAGAAGAACCCACAACCACCTGCTGGGCCTCTCAGTTCATTTGTGTGCTCTAGCGACCTGCTTTGGGTAAGCAAATGAGAAAATGTAAAACTTTGGCCATCACTCTGTTAATGGAACATCACTCATTTTACATCTCCACATATTCAGTCATACTTTTACACATATTTTGCCCCCATAGGTTTTTGGATGTATATCACAGCAATTTGTTTATTTCAGAAAGAATTATTCTTACAATTAACTGAATTATAATATTCTATAAACAGCAATTATTTAAATCTCCACACTGAACCAAAACTATAATGATGATGTGTAGCTAGTTATCTATTAATGTGAATATCAGTTAGACAATATCAGAGAGACAATAGACCTCATTATGACCTCAGAACACAGAATCATACACTAACTGGCCACTTTATTAGGTACACCTGTCCAATTGCTCATTAACGCAAATGTCGAATCAGCCAAACACATGGCAGCAACTCAATGCATTTAGGCATGTAGACATTGTCATCTCTGGCTCCGCCTCCCTCTTGTTTGTATTCATTTTGGTGTTTCCTTTGTTATTCTAGCCACACCCCTTTTGTCTCAAAAATCATGTTTTGTATTTAGTTTCTGTGATCTTGGTTTTCCGTCGTGGGTCAATGTTGGTTGTCCAACTGTCCAACGGTATTGTTCTGTTTCATGGTTAAACTTTTGAATGACTGTATGTCTCATGGTTAACGCTTGGCTTCTGTTATTACTCTTCAATTAGTTTCAATTAGTTTGGTTCATTATGTAGGTACATCACGTGCACTCCAGGTTCAGACTACAACCCTACTGACAGAGATAAGGCCATTTACCGCTAATGCCTGTTCTCTTTCGCACGTGTGTCTGCCCCCTGGGTTCTTAGAGTCCCCGCCGTTACAGACATGACGATCTGCTGCTGTTCAAACTGAGCATCAGAATGGGGAAGAATGGTGATGTCAGAAACTGCTGATCTACTGGGATTTTTACACACAACCATCTCTAGTTTACAGAGAATGGTCCAAAAATGAGAAAATATCCAATGAGCAGCAGTTCTGTGGGCGCAAATGCCTTGTTGATGCCAGAGGTCAGAGGACAAAGGCCAGACCGTCCAGTAACAGTCGTTACATAAATAACCAGTCGTTACAACCGAGGCAAGCAGAAGAGCATCTCTGAACTCACAACACGTCGAACCTTAAAGCAGATGGGCTCAGCCACTCCTGTCAGCTAAGAACAGGAAACTGAGGCTACAATTCACACAGTCTCACCAAAATTGGACAATAGAAGATTGGAAAAACGTTGCCTGGTCTAATGAGTCTCGATTTCTGCTGCAACATTCGGATGGTCAGAATTTGGCATCTACAACATGAAAGCATGGATCCATCCTGCCTTGTATCAACGGTTCAGGCTGGTGGTGATGCAATGGTGTGGAGGATATTTTCCTGGCACACTTTGGGCCCCTTAGTACCAAATGAACATTGTGTCAACACCACAGCCTACCTGAGAATTGTTGCTGACCATGTCCATCCCTTTATGACCACAGTGTACCCATCTTCAGAGGGCTACTTCCAGCAGGATAACGCACCATGTCATAAAGCACGAATCATCTCAGACTGGTATTTTGAACACGACAATGAGTTCACTGTACTAGAATGGCCTCCACAGTCACCAGATCTCAATCTAATAGATTTGGGATGTGATGGAACGGGAGATTCACATCAAGGATGTGCTGTTGACAAATCTACACTGTGTGATGTTATCATGTCAATATGGACCAGACTCTGAGGAATGTTTCCAGTACCTTGTACCTTGTTGAATCTATGCCATGAAGTATTAAGGCAGTTCTGAAGGCAAAAGGGGGTTCAACCTGGTACTAACAAGGTGTACCTAATAAAGTGGCCAGTGAGTGTATGTCTAAGCCTGAAAGCCCAGTGCTTCAGACAGGACTTTAATCTACTGTATAACTACACTTTAAGTGTAGATTACGCTACTGTTTTTTTGTTTTAGCAGGGAACTGTGTGCTTTGACCCAGAGTAGTGATTAGTTTAACTGATCCAGAATGTCACTCCATAACAGAGAAGATAGACATCTGTATTCTTCAGGAGTTGCCAGTCCTAGACTAAGTACGCACTCAGACATTTCTTTAAATCTTTAAAATCATCAAAAAGTTTCATTTTTTTTTATTTTTTGATTACGCACTCAGAGTTGTCACAAAACTCAAAATTTGTATCTGTTAGCTTCATTAAAAGTATAACTGGGTATTCAAAACTACAAGCTTATTAACATGGACTTTTGATTACATGTTGGGCCATAAACAATCTCTCTCTCTCTCTCTCTCTCTCTCTCTCTCTCTCTCTCTCTCTCTCTCTCTCTCTCTCTCTCTCTCTCTTCTCTTCCACTCTCGGTGAAGTATGCAAGCTCAAAAACTGGGACTATTTACGAAGGGGTTGGATGTCATGGTAACAGAAGGGTTTGGATTGAAATTGCAATGCAATAACAAGCCGGGCAAGACTAGCTCTAATCTCAGCCGCTGTTAAATCCTTAAATCGCTGACCCTTCACACTGTCTGATCTCAGTATGTGTTAACACAAATAAAAGCACCAACTGGGATCACTAACTGACATGGTGAGTGGTACAAAAAGAAAAAAAAAAAAAAAAAACAATGACACGCCCTGACCACCATTACAATTTAAAGATCTAGGGTGCATGATATTTTAGGCTATGATTATTAAAGTCCCCAAATGGACAAGCCCATCTTTTAAAACATGCTCCTCATCTCAACAATGATCTAGTGATGAAATTGATGAAAACAATTATTCTGGAAATGAATCATTTGACTGGAAACAGTCAGATATGGTGAACATTTCCGCTGGTGGAACAAATGTAATAGGAAAAAAACAAATGCATTTATATATTACAACTCCTCCAATGTGACTTTTGCTGATGGACTGCAGATAGGAGCACCTCCTATCTTAATATATAATAATATATAATATCTCAAATCTTACTGTATAATAAAATATAATATCCCATATCTTAAATCTTAATGAAATGTAGGACACAGAAATAGATAACTGATTAGTGAATAGGACATAATGAAAAGGAATTTAAGCAGACACAATTTTGTTTTTTTTTATTTTCTGTTTTCACACTTTGGCATGAACTGTTTTCCACTGACTATGCACTATTCATAATTCTAACCTGAGCAGTCTTAATTGTTTCGCTTTCAACAAATGTGACTGTAACTTTCTTTTAAAACCTTGGGTGCAAACCACTGATGTTTGCACATATGAACAAGGCAACTCTAGTTACCAAGAGACATGTACACAGGCATCCTGCACACACACATATCCACCCACCCACCCACACACATACACACACACACACACACACACACACACACACACACACACACACACACACACACACACACACACACACACACACACACACAATTATGTCTTCCGTCTTTTAGATCTGTAAATGTGGGCTGCATCTTCAAGCCTCATTTGAACACACACACAACCACACACACGCGCGCACACACACACACACACACACACACACACACACACACACACACACGTTTCGATTCACAATGTCTTCTGTCTCTGTATCTTAAATCCTACTGAGAGCCAAAGACACAGCACCTCTGATGCCTGTGTGGTGAGGCGTAATTAAGCATAGTGATTTGAGATTTATCAAAGTCAGCCTCTCAGCATGTAATGGCATGGCTCTCCATGGAGTATCATCACTGCCTTGCAAATAATTACAACCACTGACGTGTCAAAGATAGGCGCGCATGATGAAAAGAAGAACTGGATTTGAGACAAGAATGGCTAAGCAGTGCAAAAAGTGCAAAACAAAATGCAGAATGGATGAGTGGTGCATCCCTCGCTTTATAACCCATCCCTGTAAATTCTACTATTGATCCCTTTGGAGGGAGGATGTGTAGCATGTAAAGTGTGCACACACACCTCTGACATTTTAGACAAAGAGCAGACTATAAGAGCCATATGAATACAACATGGGAGGAACCATCAGTGCTAACCAGTGATTCCAGTAGTCACTGACATCAGAGGTACACAGCGTAACATCCTATCACACTACATACAACACTACATACATACTATTTATTGAATTAACTGGTTAAAAAACCTTATATGTTATATTAATGAAGCCTGCATACAGTGTGCATGGGGTCCATGATCACATTTCACTTAAAAGCACCTGAGACAACCAAAACATGCAAACCGTGAGCAGCCTATGAAGTGTTAGGAGAACAGACATTAAGCACATGGCAGCCACAGTCCCCAAATAAACCGCTAGTGTGTGTTTTCAGCCACACAATACACAGACGAGAACAACAGATATGAGTGTCAAGCGGTCCCATGCTTTTCAGTCACCAGTTATCTACATCCTGTTAGCTTATGCATGCAGAAACAGAAATGAGTGAAGGAGAGAGATGAAGAGACTGACAGGCAGGAGAAGAAAATCAGGCAAAAAAAAAAAAGACATGTCATCCTACCTCTGCTGCTCCGGGTTATAACGGAGGCTCTGAGGCGGTCAGCACACGCCGCTGCTGGAGCACAAGTGCGAAGGCACAGGCAGCAGCACGTGATCACCACAGCAGCTCTGTCACCCAGCGCCAGAAACATCTCTACCCTCCGCTCGCAAATTCATTAAACCCTCTTCACGATTGTTCTCCTGCGGGGTGCGACGCTCTCGTCAGCTGCAGCGTGTAGAAATGCCCCTGCACTTTCTTTCCTGACAGCCTGTTTACACAGAGCCGGCCGCTCCACCCTCACTCTCGCTCCCTCCCCCCTACACCCGCCCGCCCCCTCCGGCGTGTGCTACCAGAGCACTTCTGAGCAAGGCAGGCCTCCCTCTGAGAACCACCCCAAACACCACAGCCCCTGCCTCTGTGTCGTGCTCTTGGCATCCTTTACACCACAGTCTAACCACTCTGCACACTTGCTTTGCATGAGAAATGGAGCCCCGAGATTGTGAGATTTGCAAACAACTCTGTACAATATCCTTGAAGTTTCAGTTCTGCAGAACATGGGTTCACTTTGCAGACGGCAGTTTAATATTTCTTTTACTTCAATATTTATGTATCATATATGTCTTTTGCTGCATTACCTGGACCAAAACATTTAAACAAAATCCAAATAAATACATATATATGAGCTTGTTTTCAGTAATGGCCTATTGCTCCTATTATACTGTTTTAGAATACCAACTTCCTAAACAATGCTCCCATTCACAAATGCTGGTCACCAAAAGGCAACACTCAGGCAGCGACAGCAGACCATCCAACTGCAAGCAAATGGCTTTTACTAGCAGAAAATGAAAATACCTCATGCAGTCAGGGAGACACGTGTGACAATGCACCCACAGCGGAACATTTCATAACACATAAGAACAACGCATGCTCGTTATGGAACAACTGATTGTGTGAGTTAACTAAAACTTTTGATTAGTGTCTTCAAATGTCAGACATGCTGATGTAACCTTCAAATAAAGGTCAGAGAACAGAATAAGGGTGCTGCTACAACTACAACTCAGTCGGTTATTTCGGGGTGGGAGAAGGGGGGGTTAAGCTTCAGCACTAGGTGTTCCACCTCTTAACTCGTAAACCAGACAAAGGTACAGAAATAACCCAGACGGGATCCTCCCCTTTGTCTACGATCAGACGTGGGCTGTTTTGTATAACTTTGGGCTTTTTGTTTTGTTACTATCACTTATTTTATTTTACCTGTTCTTTTTTTCATTTACATATCTGCCATAATAGTTTTTTTTTTTTATATATATATTTAATGTCACTGATATCTTTGGGCTGATCTATAAGAAACTGCTTTCTCAAAGTAAATTTCACAGCACTACAGCAGCATACATGGAAATATTTCATTCATGCCTGGCAATGATGTTCCTAGCCTGGCCCAGGTGTTTTGTTTTTCTGCAATGCTGGCTGTGTCTGGAGAAGGTGTGGGAGTTTACAAAGTTAGAGGTGCACGGAATCTCACCACCTAGATACTGCTACTTAGGATATGGAGAAGATTTACTGATGAAGCCATTGGCTGTACATTGCATCACCATCCAGCCTCACCGGTGTTAGCGACCATGTCCAGTTATGCTACAGCAAAACCATGAATTACAATGACATGATGCAAATCAAAGTAGGAATCTGTGTTGTTTTATAAGAAAATCTGCATGAAAATGGCTAAGCCGACTATTACAGAACTACAGTCTTGATATTGTAATTCCATTTGTCAGGAATGAGACACTACATTGTTTCTAATGAATCACCATCAACTGTCTAGACTATCCGGGGCATCATTTCTCACTTATTTGTGATTATGTGTGCCCTCACCAACTACATAAAGAGTTAGATTAGTTTGCAGATCAGATCATCGAAGACTGCTAAAGTATATCTTCATGTGCTGCTTCTGGCCAAGCATATCTGCAAATACTACATGTACTACAAGTCGGAACCTACGTACATACTGTACATAAATAACAAATTGTAAGCACTTATCCTATCCTAACATCTATCCTAACAAAGTAATTATCAAAAAACACATATAAAATATGTTTAATAATTAAATGAAACAGGAATAATAAACGACGCAAAACAACTTAAGTCGAAACAATAAATGGGAGATGAGTCATAACCATGAAACATCGTAATTCAGGACTGACATAACCCGAGGACCTCTTGTGTGTGTGTGTCTATATATATATATATATATATATATATATATATATATATATATATATATATATATATATATATATATATATATATATAATAAGGTGTGGCCTTGTGTGTGTGCTAGAGGAGTTTGTGCTTTCATGACCTGTTCTCTTCTTTTTTCATCAAAAAAGTCAATAGCGCTGTGAGCTAACATCATGAATTAGACATGATGGCCAGAGCTCCAGTCCAGCCATGTTCTACTTCCTACTGCTGAATGTAAATCTGGGTTGGAACAGAGGTGGGCCAATACATACGTCCACTACCACAATCACAGAAATGTGCCATTCAAAATAGTTTATTCTGTTAATCATTTTCTCTGATTATCAGTGACTAATTGAAAGGTGACTTACACTCACCGTCTACTTTATTAGGTACACCATTAACACAAATGTCGAATCAGCCTATCACATGGCAGCAACTCAATGCATTTAGGCATGTAGACATGGCCAAGACGACCTGCTGCAGTTCAAACTGAGCATCAGAATGGGGAAGAAAGGTGATTTAAGTGACTTTGAACGTGGCATAGTTGTTAGTGCCGGACGGGCTGGTCTGAGTATTTCAGAAACTGCTGATCTACTGGGATATTCACACACAACCAGCTCTAGGGTTTACAGAGAATGGTCCGAAAAAGAGAAAATATCAAGTGAGCGGCAGTTCTGTGGCCACAAATGCCTTGTTGATGCCAGAGGTCAGAGGACAAAGGCCAGACTGGTTCGAGTTGATAGAACAACAACAGTAACTCAAACAATGAGACATGCAGAAGAGCATCTCTGAACGCACAAAACGTTGATCCTTGAGGCTGATGGGCTACAGCAGCAGAAGACCACACCGGGTGCCACTCCTGTCATCTAAGAACAGGAATCTGAGGATTAGAATTCGCACAGGCTCACCAAAATTGGACTATAGGAGGTTAGAAAAACGTTGCCTGGTCTGATGAGTCTCGATTTCTGCTGCGACATTGGGATGGTAGATTAAAATTTGGTGTCAACATGAAAGCATGGATCCATCCTGCCTTGTATCAACGGTTCATGCTGGTGGTGGTGGTGCAATGGTGTGGGGGATAATTTCCTGGCACACTTTGGGCCCATTAGTACCAATTGAGCATCGTGTCAACACCACAGCCTGCCTGAGTATTGTTGCTGACCATGTCCATCCCTTAATGACCACAGTGTATCAAACTTCTGATGGCTGATTCCAGTAGGATAACGCACCATGTCATAAAGCGTGAATCATCTCAGACTGGTTTCTTGAACATGACAAGGTAGGTAAATAAACGGAGGTAAATAAACTAGATTTTTTTTCTCGCCGTGTGAAATCGGAAGTGTGGCGTGTGAAGACGGTCAAATGCGTGTGTCACACGCTCAATGCGTGAGACTTGAGAGCCCTGTTTATTTACCTCCGATCCATATCTATGTCGCCCTCCACTGGCGATCGATCGCGATATACAAACCCCCACCCCGCTCAACAACTTACGTTCGCCACAAACACACACACACATACATACAGTACATCTCTCTCCTATACTCACTCCACAAACACAAACACACATACATACAGTACATCTCTCTCCTATACTCATTCCACAAACACACACACACATACATACAGTACATCTCTCTCCTATACTCACTCCACAAACACACACACACATACATACAGTACATCTCTCTCCTATACTCACTCCACAAACACAAACACACATACATACAGTACTTCTCTCTCCTATACTCACTCCACAAACACACAGACTTGCATCTCTTTTCAAGCACTATGTATTTCCCTCAGGAAATGCAAATCTAGTTAAACTATATGCTAGCTTGGTTAGCTACCAGAGCAAACCCAACCAAACTAGCATATATTTTTTAAGCATATATTAAGATAGCTAGTTAGCTGAATACACCAACAAGTTTATGTACTACACTTATTTTTCTGCTATTACCAAACACGGTATCATCTCTTTTAAAATGATGAAAAGTGAACAAATCATTTTGAGTATGTGTATGCAATTTACTACAGCTGTAAGATGCTGGGAAATATAGAAAATAGACCTTGAAAGTGCTTTAAAACTGCTTGAATTTGACCTTGGAAAAGGAGTATGAACAGCTAAATTAACATGTTTTGTATATGTTTTTATTTTCTTTTAGAAATGGATGTAGAAGCAGACAGAGAGGTAAACCATGCTAAATGGAAGATGAGCTCCTGACCTGGTGTCACGTCTGAATGATGAATCTCCCAACTATGTCCCAACTCTCTCAGATTCTCCCAGTATGCTTTCTCAGGTTCCATTACTCAGTTGTTTTATTTTTTTATTATGATAGTTTGTTATATTGAAGGTAGAGGGTTTGTGCCCTTGTCCTTTTATTGTTGAAGATAGAATAAAACAATAACAAAAATAAAAACATGACTGTTCATCAGTGAGTATACATAATAAAAGTAAGTCCTTACATCAAGTTGTTTCGAGTGAACTTGCATTTCAAAATCTTCCAAAATATAAGTTGATAAAATAAAGTGATTATATTAATACCTGATGTTGTCTTGCAGGTGTTCACAGTATATACACAGTTATTGCCATTTGTCAGGAATGGCTGTGTGCATTTATTTGTATGGTCAACACTTGGTTCCATGGAAGCCATTTTCACATGTAATGAGGACAGTTTTGGTGTACGCTTTATCTCAACATTTGTAGGGCAGATACCATGGAATGTAATGAATACGTAAAACATTTCTGTGCTTTGGACCCTGTCAGTTCACATTCTTAGCATTAGAATGTACACAAGATATCAAAACAATTCATAACTGGATTAGATATTCATCCATCCAAGTGCATCCATGCACCCAAAAACAAACATCTGAAATTCTTAAAGTTAAGTACATCACACACAAAACAATGCCAAGGAACACTAAGTTAAGTTGACTGGACTTGCAAAATCAAGTTGACTGGACTTGCAAAATCAAGTTGACTGGACTTGCAAAATCAAGTTGACTGAACATGCAAAGTTATTTTTTGCACAAAGAAAATTAAGTAGTTCATACAAAAACTAGTTGTATTTGATCTACATAATAATCTGATGCAAAAAGTTGCTTTGATTTTTTTAAGTAGATCAAGCACAGTATTTTTATCAGTGTAGATTATTCTAGATTAATTTCAAGATTTCAGTGAGATTAATCTAGATTAAAAAAATTAATCTATGCCCACCCCTAATATATATACAGTAAGGTGGACCTGAAGTCTCCCAACTCAGTGTTCATTTGACTAATAATGACTCATTATTTTAAGAACAGATTGTGCTGGTTTCATGGCGAGCTCATGATTTAAGAGCCAGAATGTGTGTATTAGATTGCATGTAAAATGTAGGCACAATTACACATAGGGTTGCCACCTAGGTCTGACAAAAAACAAGGACACTGTCATACTGAGCTAGTGTAATCTTGACGGGGGGGGGGGGTGTCGAACGTAGGTTGTTGAGCGGGGGGGGGGGGGGGGTGTGATTGCGGTGTGTGGCGGCGAACGTAAGTTGTTGAGCGCGGGGTGGCGAACGTAAACGTAACGTAAAACGTTACCGGAGGGGTTTAAAATGGACACATCGAGAAAAAAAACAGATTTAAAGTGTGCAGAAACAGTCTGAATCATGGTTTGAACTAACCTAGTTTTTTTGCCGGGACCGAATATTAAAAAGACGAAAAACCGGGACAAACCGGGACAGCCCAGGAAAACCGGGACAGGCACGTGAAAACCGGGACAGTCCCGGGAAAACCGGGACAGGTGGCAACACTAATTGCACATGTACACTATACCTGATGTATAAGCACAAAACACATATTTGTTGGGGGCAGGGTGATGCCTTTTTTATTTCTCTTTCTTGTTTTTTTCTTCTGCAAGAACAGGAATATAGATTTACACTGATCAGCCAAAACTTAAGAAGCCCTTGCCTAATTATTGTGTAGGTCCCCCTCATGCTGCCAGAATAGATTTGACCTGGCAAGGTAAGGACTCCATAAAACCTCTTAAAGTGTCTTTAGGCATCTAATACCAAAATGTTAACAGCTGATCATTTGAGTCCTGTAAGTTCTGAGGTGGGGCCTTTATGGATCGGACTTGTTCTTCCAGCAGATTCTCGGTTGTTCACATGAGGTAAAGGAAAACAATGAATCAGACCAAGTCCCCATCTTCTATTGCTCCAATGCCCAGTTCTGATGCCTTCATGTCCATCGTGGGTGCATTCACCACTGGACAGAATGGGCTCTGACCAGTCTGTGACTAAGCATCTCTATATGCAGCAAGCAGTGATGTCATGTGCCTTGATACCTCTCTGTTTCAGAAATTGAACAATTAGCTCTTCAGTAGTATTTAGACTAAATGTGTTAACCTCTGCTCCCCATGTGTATCTATGAGCCCTGGACACTCATTACCTTGTCACTGGTTTGCGAGTAGTCCTTCCTTGCACCTCTTTGGTAGATACTAATCACTGCATACCAGGAATACCCCACAGGGGTTTTTGGACAAGCTCTGACCCTCTCTAGCCATCATAATTCGACCCTTGTCAAAGTTGCTTAGATCCTCATGCTTACACATTTTTCCTGCTCCCAACACATTGACTTCAAGAACTGACTTCATTTGCTACCCAAAATATCCCCCACTGTAATGAATCAGTGCTGTTCACGTTACCGCTCAGTAGTTGTAATGTTGTGCCGTGGCTGGTCAATGTTTAGCCATCCATTTACATCCATTCACTCAAATTTAATAACTGGCAACATTTGGGCACGAAAAAGTTTCATTCCTCATTCTACTCAAACTTACTTTCCTCAGATTAGTCAGGATGGTCTAGAGTATGAATCACACAATTTGCTCACTGCTATTCTCCCTCCCCTGGCTGTTTGGATGACACACTACACACACAACGGATGGCACAAAAAATACAATGCTTCTTATTCATACGTAGCAATTTCCAAATGCACATCCTTTATAGCAGCATATGCATTTGTAAAGTGTGTGTGTGAGCGTGGGAAGGGTGTGAATAATAAACCATCACATGCATCTTCTAATCCCTCAGCCACATGGTGGGTCAGCAGGGTGCCAACTCGACGAAGATGAGATGAGAAATGAGAGACGAGAAGAAGAGAGGGTGGACAGAGAAAGCATTTATGATACAGTATTTACTGCCTGATGTAATACCCACTGATTGCTATCTACATATTAGACTAAATCATCCTTAATATGAATGATTACATGGTGTCTATTAGGACCATAAATTAATGAACTGAGTATCATTTCTAAATGTTACTAGCACGTATACTTAAAATACTTAAAAATAGTCTTAATACTAGGCTCAGTTATTATTTTATGTTCCCCATTTCCAGTGCTAAAATTATACATTTAAACCAGTGCTGATGCATAAACGAGCCTGAATCCACACATCAACCGTTGAGTTAATATTAATTAAACCATATTTGAAAGTGACCAACATATCAACACCTTAAATAAGAAACCCTATGAAGAGCTATGAAGGTACTAGGTTTTGAGAGGTTATGTGTGAAGTGATGAAATGTGACCATGTGAAACCCAGACATCGTATCTTAGGTATAATTACATATAAATATAAATTAATTAAAACACTTAATAAATGTACAGAACAAATAATAATAAAGAAAACAAGCTATTTGCCAAAAGGTAAGACTAAATAACAGTAATAGGCTAACTGCAAACATTTTTTGTGTTAGCATTCTTCAAACTTAAATTTCAAACTAAATGTTTGAATTATTCACACTTAAAATCTTTTATATTTTTGGTGAGATCCAACCATACAGTAGCTTTAGGTGCTATAGCTACCAGCTAAGATCTGCTGCCATAAGATCAGATGTTATCTAGCGGTAGTAATTTGAAAACGACAGTAACGTGACGTGTAGTAATACTTCTGTTACTTGTAGCGTTAGTTTCGGTGTACCCATTTTAATTTTTTAAGCGTCAGCTCAGGCATTTAAATGAGCATTCTGTCGAAAAGTCAAATTTACATGAAATTCCCGCTTACCCCACATGAGGTTGACTGGCCAAGGCATGTTTGAAGTCCAATTTCTGCTTCTATATTTCAGAATAAAACGTGCTAACTCCTAACACGTATTGGAAGTCAGCGGAAACACACACACACACACACACACACACACACACACACACACACACACACACACACACACACACACACACAAATACTTTCGTATGTCAAATTCATTCCTACAAACTACTCTCAACACGTTAAAATAGCATCTAGGTCTTAATTTAGGCCTGGTGGGCTATAGGCAACGTCTTTCTGAAGGCAATATGACTCAGTGTGAACAATAAAGGTAAAAACGAAAGCGTTACAGGCGCTGACCTGGATGAGTTTGAGCACGTTTAGAGACATTTGCAGGCTATAGTATCATAGTTACAACTTTTAATTACAAAAGTTGTTATCGTTACTGTTTACTTCCAGTGTTTGTTTGTAACATTGACAGCTTTTGTTCTAAACTAAAAAAAACACACAATTTGAATTCCAAACATACAAGAATCATACTGTTTAACTGAGCTAATTTTGCAATCTACCAGTGCTGTAATGGCTTCTTGGGATGCCTGAGGTTTTATAATGTTTATTTATGAATTTGCACTGCAGAAAAAGAGGATATGCTGTATTGTTTCTGTGAGAGAACAACAAGAAAAGATTAAAGGAATTCAGGCTTTCCTTCCATCTGGAAATAACATGATCACTGAGCCATAAGCAGCTAGACTGGCCACATAGGCACTGCATGAAAACCAGTGCTATGCACTGGACTGCTTAGTTCATAATTGGACCCATATTGACTGCGGTCAGAGTTAAGCCTCCTGGGCCTCAGAGGGAATAGAAGGAAAATGGGTTGAAGGAGGAAAAGATAGAGAGATACTGTGAAGCAGAATTTGTCATTAGGTGAGCATTGCTACTCTCAAACTGGTTAGGGAAAACGCAGAGAAACAAAGTTACAGCAGCAACTACAGCAGGTATACAGCTTATACCAAAAATGTTAGCAAATATCCATGTCTAAAAATGAAAAAGTATAAATACCTGTTAATAAGAGGTCTAGGAAAATGAACACTACCAGGAAAACATACTGTTTATATTTCTAAACCCCACAAAATGTCAGTATTTACCTCCTGTGTAATAGTAATAGCCCTCCTGTGACCTGTCAGTTTGCTCCCATAAAAGTGAAGATACACACAATACAGCCATGGTTGTGCTCAATTACACCCCAAACTGCACTGCACTGCCTTATAAGTCACCACACTCATGCTCTTTTTACTCTTTACCCTTTATACATAAGCATGCAGCCATCCTGTGCATGCACACACACACCCACACACAGACACATGCACAGAGGCGATAATCTTGCAACATGTACAGCCTCTGTCATGATCTTCCTTTTTGAGGGAGAAATAAACACATGCCAGTGTGTGTCAAAAAATTCAACTGAGCAGCTGAAATGCATATGCATTTAAATAAATGCACTAAGACCAATGTGATCGTATATTGGAAAAGTAATTTACTAACTGTTATCTATTTTGACATTTTAGATAAATTTAAGCAGGAAATTAACCCTTTAGATGCAATGTCATGAAAGACACACAGCCACAGTGAGAGGTAAGGGGAAAAAAACAGTGAATTTATATCTCAAGGTTATGCCCACACTCGCTTCCTCTGCAGACCTACTTTCACTCTACCATTTCCTCTGATGTCAGCATTAGTACTCGAGGCCCTGAGTGTGTGAAACACTCCCATTTAAGCACTTCATTGTCGGTGAGTTGGTGCATTAGGCCTGCTCTAAATTTACCTCATCACCGTCATGAGCAACAACAAGTTGTCTGTCTACACACACAATAAAGAGCCAATAGAGTCTTGTCAGCATGTAGCTGAACATTTTAACGTCATCACTATTGGTCAAACTGCATTTGATAAAAATCACGTCTGTTAACACAGAAACACTCTCTGACAACCTTATGCCTGGAGGTAAAGCAATCACTCAAAGATGAAGCCGTAAGGGATAAAAAATTGAATTTACCCCCAGGCTGTAAAAGCTAAGACATTTTTTATATTACTTATTTATATAAATATTTATTTTTATACACATTGATTTCACATATCAACCATTATGGAGATACTAGCTAGGATTATAATCTAATATGCAGGATGGGCAACAAACAAACCTCTAATTGATTAAAATTATTCACTCTTTGTTAATTAGGAAACAAGTCAGGAGAAAGGAACATGACTAGGCTAGTGATAAAAAAGCTGTATATTAATATTAATTCACACTGTTTCTTTATTTAAAATGTGGTGTCTGTGATTTTCCTGATATGCATGCATGAGACTTTTTAATTATTCACCTTTAAAGGTTTTAATAATTAAACTTTGGAATTAAAATGTAGATATTGCACTTGAAAATTTAAAACCATGGGATATTAGGCAAGCATCGAGTCAGTGTGTGTTGAATTAATGTTGCCTACATGTGGAATCTACCTTTTAGGCAACCAAGATCCTATTTTGTAGTTACTACATCCTAAATGGTCAAAATTCATCAAAACAAATTTGGTGTCATATGATGTAATGTTTTTCTTCCTCTTCATTGAGTATCAAATCTATTACTTAAAGCTATTAAATCTAATAGATTAAAATATTACTTAAAACTCTTAAATCTATTACTCATTACTGGAGGACAGAAGGCAGATAGGCAAACAGTATCAAAATGGAGGGGGAGGCCAGAGAGTTAAAGGTTTTGTGATATGCCCTCAGCTAAAATCTAGAATGAATAACATCAGGACAGTGAAGGACCTCAAATGCAGCCAAGCATCATAGTTGCAGTGCAGTGAATCAATCTTGGGGGAAGTTTTTAAAGAACAGGGGTTTTAATGGGTGACAGCCAGTCATTACACCCACCACTGACAGACATGTTATCAGCGAGGGTGTAAATAATTAGCTGGCAAATGAAAGAATTAGATTCAGGAATAGCTTTTTAAATTACAGGTTTTCCTATGAGTGTGGCTAGGCTTGGGATCTGCTAAGTAACCATGTTAGGATAACATTGCCATTCTTTGCCTGTAAGGGCTGTATTTAAACTCTTTAAATTGTATTGAAGCATAATCTTAATCTGCTTCTATCAATATATGTTGAGCACTGAAGGGCACTGGATGTAGCAAAATTATTTATTTAATTGAGCTGCACCTGGATATATATATATATAGATGTGAAATAAGTAACTGCAGTGTACTTAGGTAAGATACGTCAATATATAAACATTCTAGTAAAGTACACAAACTTTGCGGAGAAACAGGACGTTTTAGACAGACGTCTTCTATGCTTGCATTTTGCAGTCCTAACTTGAGTATCTATATAATATACAGTAGTATAGTATATAGTATATATATAGTGTAGTATATATATATATATATATATATATATATATATATTATATAATGGCCTTAATAACATAACCACCTCCCTCTTAATTAATTAATTAGTTTCTTATCCTATTTTTACACAAGTCTTACTTTTGGTTCCAGTTCGTTTAAATGTTGGCTGAATAAGCACATCATCTAAGTCCTGAAACTGGGAGCAGCTCCTGCTGATAATACTTCCTTCAATTTCCTTTATAGTAATTGATATGTTCCAGATGAGCCCATGTAAATATACACCATGGAACTCTCCTTTTCCAGCAGCTAAGCTCCTGATGTGATTAAGATGCTTCCAGGGCTCATTACAGATGACCTAATTACCAACTGGAAATAAAAAAGAAAATCACCACCAGTAATCAAGCCTTTGTCATATTTATATGATTCCATTGCTTCAAATGCATATAGTGCGTATAGTGAAATATGAGGCAGACACAGGTGCGCAGCACAGGTCCTCTAATGATGGTGCTACTCCTCGGGTTTGCCCAGATTTGCTCTAGATAGGACGACATAAAGAGGGGAGCCATGCAGCCCACCTCTGTTCAACCCCTATGCCCTAGCCAGGATGAAATAAGCAGCTTGCTGTCACCATGGCAATAGAAATCTCCCAGGAAATAGGCAGCAGGGAGGTGGAGAAGACTGGAATGCAAGCAAACATCTTGATGGACACCCATGCCGTCTGCTTATAAGTTGCAAATGAAGTGCATTTGGTGCAGAAGCCATCACAGTATCTGATATGAAAACACCATAAAAAGGTCTAAGAGGTCAAACTCTTAAACTACTGAGAGTGTCCATTCATGCACAAATGCATAGCATTGTTACAATTTAAAACAATGCACACATTTAAAACAATGCACACAATCACATTCTTAAGCATGGTAATGTGGGTTCATTTTTAATCTGTTTCTATTTTAAGAATAATCACTTCCACTAATGTTTTTAATTACATGTGTAATTTCATGCAATAGCAATAGTTTGCAGGCCGTCTCTAACCAGGTTCTGGCAACTAAATAGATTCAGATAGAGAAGCGATGCAACCAGCACATTAGTCAACTAGTTTCTGCGAACATATGAGCCGAGGGCAAACATTTACATTTACAGTAGGACTATGCAAAAACTATTTCCATTCATGTCTCAGTAATTGTTACTTAATTTGCTTTCTTTTGTGGTAAATGCGTGGACATTTGTGTGCGGAACCTTGGTGTGCTGGCATACTTTCACCTCTTCAGATCTTTGCATCTCAGCAGTTTTTAATTAAAATGCTCCATTTGTGGCCCCTAACTTGGCTTGCAGAGAGTTCAGGAGAGTAGATGACTGCTGTCTTGTCTAGGCTGCTGCTTAGGGCCTGTGTTTCCCTGTGGCTCAAGAAAATAACCAATAACCATTTTGGGAGATGTGAAAAATCTGGTTTATTATCACATTTAAATTGTTGTTATGGGTTGTGAAAGTATGAAGGCTCAACTCAAAATTTGTGATGATAAATTTATAGCTGGTGAGCATTACTGGAACAATACTGTGTGTAACGTGTGTGAGGGGCTGGAGGATGCAGAGACGAGTTGCAGGTTTACACACAAACGTTAAACATAGGCTATCTCAGTAGCACAATCTTGCACAACACATAACACGCACGAAGCAGACTCAGACAAAGACGAGCACAGGACACTGCGTAAATGCACGTGAAATAGAAGAATAACGCAAACCCCGATGACACGAGCCACAGGTGAGACCAATGAACATACTCACACAAACCCACACCCACGGAAGTACACATATGAACTAAACGGAGATGACACACACACCCAAAGGGAGGGCTATAGCATGACACAGTGATTTTCCAAGTAATGAGAATTAATCAAGTCCTGCTTTTTTTTTTTTACTATTCTGAAGCTCTATACTAGCCTATATGGTTTTCCACTCCCTTTGTTGATGTTCCAATACACTGGATTTAAAATCTTAATTTCAGAAAATTAATGAAATGCAAAACCCACAGGGAAAATATGATCAGTTACATTTCAAAAGTGATCAGTGACATGGTATATCCATTTTACTTTTAGTTTTGTTAATATTGCATGAAATAACTAAAACTAGAACTTCATAGACATGGGCCACAGCTAGTATTCCTCATTATTTATTTTTGTTACAGAGCTGTTCATCAAAAAGCATGCTGCCACAAAGCAAAAATATTTCAACATTATACAGAACCTTATATAAAACTGCAGATTTGCAACTTTGTTGAACATTATATATAATTTCTAGCATGAGCTATTGTTATTATCGTCATACCAGTAGCAGAAAAGTTAATACAGCATGACATTTCTAAACAACCCATCCTACCATTATATATATATTTTTTAATCCTAGTTTTTCCAATGAGGACATCCATTTTAAGATGGCCACAGGCAAAATAAACATCCCTAATAACATGAAAAAGCACTTTTAAAAAAATGATAGAACTCCTAACATGAAACATGCAAACAAAGATTTCTTTGTCATTCTAAATATTCAGTGTTAGGAAGTGCTTTTCCAGTTTTGAACATTTGCATTCTATTAATTTATATCTTATTGTAACTTATAATTAAGTGACTTTCTGGGATCAGCCAGCAGCGTCAGATGCAAACTGCAAAATGCCAAAACAACATTGTACAGTAGCCTGGTACATAACAATGGAGAATGTGATAATCTAAATTGTTCTTTTTTGTGTTTTTATTGCATCAAGCTTGTTGGTCCTTGTTGGTTAATGTGACATCGGATATCAGATTTTTTGCCATATGTCAAGAAGATATTGTTTAGAACTACACGGCACGTACTGAACTGAATGAATGACTAAGTATTCTACTTAATGTGGCCTGTCCTTGTTTTTTAGAGAGCATATCTGACTGCAACATTATTTTTTGTCAGGAAAAGTCACTGTTTGCTTGTTAATTTCCGTTGAGACAACACCTCTACATGGGTGTCATGTCTCCCCAAACATGCACAGACATTCTACAGTTTGGTCACATCTTGTCCTCACCTTTTCAAATCAATGGCAATTGTAGTGGGCTGTGGCTTAACCCCAGCATTGGAGGATGACAGTGGGTCAGTGGGTAAGGGCTCTGTACTAGAAGGAGTCTGAGCAGCAGGATTTACTGTAAGCACTCGTCCTTATGCATCCATTACTGGTTATCAACAGTAGTGCTGTTGAGAAAAGCACTTAACCTTGAGATACTCCAGAGGTGCTACAAACCACAGTAGCCTTGCAAAAGAACAACAATTGCTCAATAGTCCCATGACACAACCAAACAAGTGAAGGGACAAAGATGTAAGAAAGCCAACACCTTTTTATGCTGGCAGATAGGGTTTAAATGTGGCATTGGCAACAACAAAGCTAAATTCTTTAATGTGTTGCAGTACTTTATGGATGAAGTGATTTGTAATGTATAAAATTAGTTAGTGATTTTAAAATATTGTGAATTCAGTCTATTTTAATCGACACTTTAAAAACCAGACCACTGTTTAATGTTTAAATACAGGCAGTGAGTATGTATGTGGGTGTATGTTGGCTTTAGATATGTGCATGACAGGGAGAGATAAACAACTGCACCCAGCTGCTGTCCTCTGAACACTTCCCTACGCAGAAAGACATTATTCTGGGGACTTGGCAGCCATGCCAACTTGATGGAAAATCTCAAATGTGTTTGGAAAATGTAATAGATCTATTTAGCTTTCACGAGGAAAGGGCATCGTGTCTTTTGTTCAGTGTGTTCTGCACCTGTTTTTTTTTCAAAGCAAGAAACACTTTACAATCCACACAGCATGACACAACCTGGTGTGGAGAAAACAGCAATTGGAAGGGTCTGGAGGCTTGTAAACTCAATCAATTGCTCCACAAATAACACCTCTGCTACACATTGCCAAATAACCCTACTGTTACAAATACCTCCATATAAACCTGTGATGACAAGCAGGACATTCTTACCAGTTCTTTAAAAAGGAAAAACAATAAGTCCATAAGCATACATGCTCGGGGAGGTACGGATGCAGCCAAAAGGATCCATACATGTATACATTGTTTATGTTCATTTTTGTTCACCCACGCAAATGATTTTGTCTCATATTAAGACCCAAATATGAAGAAATGTGAAAATGTTAAAACATTTTGAAATACATGTGCAAAATCTTAGTAGGCAGAAAAAACAAAGACTCTATCCTGACTGAACAGAGGTGCGGAGGTGCCCCCTACAGCTGTGATGAAGGGTTCATTCTGGAATATGCCATGCTATGCAGGCCCCAGAGGCCCTCAAGTATGTGACTGCTTTA